>NW_027115140.1:211107-221255 GCF_000696795.3 Halyomorpha halys
GTGAACACTGAATGCTTGAATAAAAGGGTTATCTAGTGTTACAACACTATATGGTGCATGGTTGCTCGATTGTAGTACTTATCCTATACACTGCTTATCATATATATATATTCAATACTATTAAGATTTATTTATTATTATAAAATTAAAAAGATATGATTGAATGTCTTCTGTTCCAGATGAAAAAGTAGCTGAAATCAAGCAGCCAGAGGCCCCCATCTTGGACGCTGAGCCAGATCTTGGATCAGGAGTGGCAGGTGCCCTTAGGCTTGCCGTGTCGAAGGGTTACTTGGAAAAAGAGACCGTGAGCAGGCCTTCTGCATCCCGATTCTCCCACCTCGCTGCACAAAACTATTCAATTGACGATAAGGCACATCAAGGGTAATTTGTTTTATAAAATAATTTATTTAATAATAGCGCAACTACAAATGATCCAATTTACTCTCAACAGTTTATTTTAATCCTCCAACATTTCTGACCTTAGGCCATTATCAATGAGAAAACCTAAAAATTGTTTTCACATTATTACCATATTAATTCCTTACATAATACCAATATTTTTGAGACAAACCTCAATTATTCATTTGTCAGAATTCATTTAAAAAATGTCATTCATTTGCAGGCTAATTGCCCATGTCATATAATCTTCAACAAGAAATATCAAATTAATATTGTAACAGTTTCACTTAAATTTTATAAATTGGCTATTCAATTACAAAACATACACTTTCAATACAAAAACTATTCTTTAGACATTTTTTTCCTTTTTTTTTTTTTACATAACACTTCAACAACTAACAATAAAACATACCTTCAACAGGTTAGGACTTTGTTATCTCTTAATTACTTAGCATAATTTATTAATAATTTAAGTAACATTCTCTTTTATTTGTTGCTAATAATTTAACAATATTTAAAAACATAATTAATGTATTTTGATTATGTTATATTAGGATTAAAATAAACTGTTGAGAGTAAATTAGAATCATTTGTAGTTGGTGTTATTTGTAATGTAAACCACTCTCAAGCAATTAAATAATAAGTATATTAAATTAGTAAACTAATAATATATTTACTTACTGATTAATGCAAAATGATTTTTTTTTTTTTTTTTAAGAATTTTGCTATATTTTTATTTGAACGTTTTTTGTCTAACATCCCTTCAGCTATAACTACCAACTATAACATTATTACAGTAATTATAGTTCTGTAACTTTTAATATACTCTCTAGTTAGTTTTACTGCACTAGTAATTGTATTACTCTAATTTCTTCTTTAATTAATTTGAGTTGTTAATGCACTATTATCTTTGTTTTAGGGATGATGATAAATTAGGCAGAAGAGAGAGATATATGGGACCTACTTCTGAATTCAAAGAAAAAGATGGTTACAAACCAAACATTAAGTTGGAATATATTGATGATGATGGACACCTATTATCTGCTAAGGAAGCTTTTAGGTAATTCTATTTTTATTTTAACATATTGTATAATGAATTCTGATTTTAAAACACTTTATATTTTTCCTTTGTCTTCCTAAATGGCTAATGTAAGTAAAAATGTCCATTGACCTTTATGCCAATTCAGAAAAAGAAATTTAGCCCATTAGAAAAAAAGCTCTGAAAGACGGGACTGAATATTTTTTTCCATTGGTTCATTACAAATATTTATTGTTAAAAATAATAGATCTAAAAACTTTTTTAATATGAAATTTTCTAGTACTAATTTAAATTAGTGTTATCTACATAAAAAATTGACATATATAAGAATGTAATATGGAGATATTTTTTCAATTTTATAGGTATTTATCACATAAATTTCATGGGAAGGGTCCAGGAAAGAACAAAGTAGAAAAGAGGATGAAAAAGAATGAGCAAGAAGGAGTAAGTTTTTTTTTTTATAATCTTAAGAAGCATTGTATGAATGAATTAATTAATAATAAAAAACTGCATCAGTGTATTCACTTTTTTTTTACTGATATAATATTTCCAATTTGATCCATTAATTTTTCCAAAGCAGTCTTCACCTAGAGACCTTTTGGAGGACTATAACTGGAAATATTATTTACTTCTTTTTCACCAAATTATTTTATTCACAACTCGTGTTAAAAAGTATACTGTTCTTTATTATCAGTCATGTGAAATTGCACTGTTTCCATCACAGTATTAAGGTTGGTTGAGTTTATACATCAAAGTATTAGAGCCCTAAAATCTAGAGATTGGAACAGAAACTGACTAATTATTGTCATAAAAGAGAAACTAAAAAAAATTGCATATATAATATTTAATTAATAAAAAATACTTATAACTAACATTTATTTCATTTTTGCAGCTTATGAAACAGATGAGCTCGACAGACACACCTCTTGGAACACTTCAAATGCTTCAACAAAAACAAAAGGAAACCCAGTCAGCCTTTGTAGTGCTTAGTGGAAGCAAACAGACTAATATTCCGTAAGTTTTAAGATTTTATTATTTAGTTTGCCATGTTACGTTTTCATTTTCAATTTAGTTCATATAATCTCAATGTGAGATATAACAACTTTCAGTAACAAAGTACAGTACAATCCTTATAATTCCTATTGTATATTACTAGTTTTCATATTTTCTGGGTTATAAGAACAAATTTCAAGTTTACAGAATTGCTTTTAAAACTAATTTTCAAGTGTGGATCTAATTATATTAAATTATTTGTATTTTGGAAGTATTATATCTTCTTTTAAAATCGTCAAACCATTACAGGCTCTATAGATTCTAATCTAATATATCGATCTTCTCATGAAAAACTTAATCCTATTTTTCTTATTGTTGTTTCTACTGTTAGTATGTTTATTGTCATTATAATGTAATTATAATTGCCTGATTTTTAAAGATAAACTTGCTGAAACGTCAAAACTAAGGGTCATAAACAAAAGGGGTGTAAACAAACTGTTCAAAATGAAAATTCATTTGTTCATTTATTTGAGATAAGCCAATTATTAAAACCTTGTAAGAATATACGTTTAATACGAAATAACTTTTATATAGGAAGATGGTCAGGGTTGCGGTCAAAGGAGAAACAAAAATAGTTTACAACTATTTATTTTCTGACGTTTCGCCCCACTTGGTAGGGCTTCATCAGGGCTGAATACAATGATAAGAGTAAAAATACAAAGATAAGATACAATGATAAGAATAAAAATAAGTAACAATGGCAAGAGTAAAAATTTTTATAAAAATACGTAAAATATACAGTTGAAAATACAGGAGATATACATACAACAAAAACTATACAGAAAAAAAAAAAAATTTAGAGATTAAATAAACGTCATGAAAAAATAATAATTATACATAAATAAAGTAATAATAAAGATATAAAATGATAATAAATTTTTAAAATTTTGACTCTTGCCATTGTTACTTATTTTTATTCTTATCATTGTATCTTATCTTTGTATTTTTATTCTCATCATTGCATCATTTTGTATCTTTTTAGCCCTGATGAAGCCCTGCAAAGTGGGGCAAAACGTCGAAAAATAAATAGTTGTAAACTATTTTTGTTTCTCCTTTGACCGCAACCCTCACCATCTTCCTATATATCAATTTTTACGGTCAACTATATATACACATATAAGAAATAAGTTGTAGTTTGTATTCTTGCCTAGGACGTTAACTAATCTCGTAGTTCGTACAGTTACAATGAAGTTTTTGTTATATCATTATAAATATGAAGAGCAAGGATTGAGGAAAAGTACCCTGGCAGTCAATACATTAATTTCAAGTTAACATATTGAAAGGAAAGTCTTAATTATTTGTTACGAATAAATTAGATTTATGAATTAGGATGTAAATCATTAAAATTGGACTGTGAATCAAGTATTTGTATTTTTAGTTTTTGTGTTAATTGGTCTATCTTTATTATTAGAAAAAATAATAAATTAAATTTAAAAATATTATAGTCATGCAGAAAGTATATACTTTGTTGAAAATAATTTATTTTGTCTGCATTTTGTGAATTGCTAATAAATTTTTTTATCTGTTTCAGGGCTTCAATATCAAAGACAAAACTACTGAAGTGAAGTGTGATAATAAATATCATTGATGTGTTTTTAAATAAATTTATGTTATTATAGTTGAATCTTTACCCACAATGCAACAGGTGGGTCTGTTAGATCCCATATAAATTATTGTCTACTTTTTAAATCTTATCGGTCATTTATTTCCAAAATCCATACAGATATAATTGAAAATATTATGGATTTTGGAAAGAAACGACTCATATGTTCAATATGATGCATTTATTACTGAAATTTATTTACATATATAGGGAAATAAATTATGCAACCTAAAAAAACAAATTATTTCAAAATAGCAAAATCAAGGGTAAATAAATATCATTTAGGGCCTTGAGACCCACCTGTCACACAGTGTTAAAGTACTTTTTTTTTTTTTTTTATCAAGTGCATTTTATTATAAAAGATAGGTTGTCATCTATATTTTTGTATAATATTTTGACAACTTTAAAGTTGAAAGAAAATATACACATTTAAATCAAGTAATAAAATTGTTTTACCAAACTTGGAATGTATCTTCTTAAAACATTATTCTTGTACAAATCCTACTAGGTTGTATTATAGTTGCTATTGTTTCTCCCTTTTGTATCTATATGTTTAAATAAAAACTTATTTGATTTGTAAAATGTGTTTTAATTGAATTTAATAATATTATTTTGGTTGATTATGACATCACTAAATTCAGGTAGAACTATAAATGAATCATATAATGAGTATATCTTAAAAAAATTATTGGAAGGTGCATAATGGAGAGGAGTGATTCTCAATGAACTAAAAGAAGATAATTTAATAATAACGGGAGTTAATGGATAGCTTCAAGATGTAATGCCACTCTTTCTATATCTTTGCCATTCTTCATGTTAACAATCTATTCTTATCAATATATTAAATTTTTAATTTCCTTATTAATTTTTTGCTTTCATTTACCTACATTCCGAATATATAGTATGGGGAAGTATGGTAATTGTGAAAAATTTTGAATTTGAGTTTTAAATGGAAATACACATTTTGAGTCTCCTTTAACCAAATAACCAAGACTCGAATATGATCTGTGTGTGTGAACAGGTAGCTAAGAAGGTACCTAAGAGGAATCCATTTTGAAAATTCAGCATTTAAGTCCTGTTATACTAATTCAATGAGAATAAAGCCTGGCTTATATTAAAGTCCATTCAATTGTACTTTGTTATACTAAGTTCAATGAAAAATGGATATAAAAAATTCTATAAAATGGCGATTACAGTCAGTCAATTTTTTTGAAAAATTTACGGATCACATCACAGGCATTTATGCACCACAAATATGTAATTTCAGATTTTTACAACTTACTACTGATCATGTACACACTCACATATATACTGTATGGTATGTGTGTCGCAATTGCCTGGCATCCTAGGGAGAATTAGTTGTATTCTTAATATAGAGACTAGATGTACTCTTGATAAATTTTTGTAAGTTGAAAATCAGGTAAACATTATTGGAAAATTTCATATCCCCACAAACGTTTGTTGTATTCACAATATAGGTAATGTGTGTATAAGCTCTTTATGAAAAATTAAAATGTATATATTATATGATATAATATTAAAATGTATATTCCTGTTAAGGAGAGAGAGAGAGATAAATCCTTTATTCATCCATGCTGCCCAAATACATTGGATTGCTACATTACACAGCATACTAATCAATCCATGATCGGACATATATAAATTACATATATTTACATGATATAATAACAAAGAAATAAAACATTTTTTTTCCCCACAGTTCCTTTTACAATCAATTCCAATCTACATACTAAATACAAATATTTAAATTTATTCCTTTTTTTCTTTCCTTTTCTTGTCCCTTCCATTTCTCAGTTTTTATTTCATTTAATCGACAAATTTACTCTCCCCAATTTACCCTCTCAGATTCTCTCCAGTGACCAGTATAACAAATTCTCTATTAGACAGCAATGTGTGATCAAACCAGAGAAATAATAGTCACAGCAGTAGATCAGTTTCCAGAAAAACAATCAAATAAATACATTTTACCAAAACAAAACTAATACATAGATTTAAAAGAAAATATAATAAGAAGTTGGTTAAAATAAATACTTTAAAGTAAAAAAAAAAAATAAATAGAAATAATAATGAAATAATTTAATGAACAAAATAAGGTAAGAGAATAAATAAGTTAAAACATACAAATCGACAGGTCCACATATTAAAATAAATCAAACAAGGACTAATCTCAGAACTAATTCCCATGCAGGTGATGTAATATATGATCCCCAGGGAGTTCAAAATAATAATTTCTGCCAAGATCACAATATCCTCAATGCTAACACCTAGTCCTTCTAAGAAGCTCCTAGTTTTATCTGGTATTGTTCCGCGAGATCATCCAAAGCAGCGGCCTCTCACGGTGAACTCTGTTGATCTGAATAAAATAGATGCTTCATATCTACTCTCTGGTTATTGAGTCTTATGCTTCTAAGGGGTTCCAACTAAAATGTCTAACAAGTCAGCATACATCTGTGGCAATTAATTTTCCTCCAAACTCTCCTAATCTATATGGTTTTCAATTTATCAAAATAAAACTAATTCACAACATAGCAGTTAAATCAGAAACCAATACATTTAATATATGAATTTTCAATTTGAACAAGAACATCCTACTTAACATGCGTTTTAGCACTAAAAGCATAACTCTCTTAATCTATGTAAATTAAAAATTAACAATTTTTCATTGCAAAACTAATTTACAACTCAACTTAAATCATAATTAAATTCGAGGAGAAGATGGTTGGAGAGTGCGGTCAAATTAAAACAAATTGAAGTAACTTATTTACTTCAACTTATTTGTGTTTTAATTTAATAGTTCACATAGTATTAATATAACATTTAATAGTTCCAATTAACATTGGTAGAGGCCTGCACCATCCAAAAAGCCGCTTCTTAAGTCCAAATATAGCTTAGAAAATTCTTTTAATAATAGTTCCACTAATTGCATAAAGATAGCAGCACCAATCGAGAAAGATAGGAATAGTAGTTTTATAAGCCGCCGCAAGAGAGCAGCACCATCAAAACAGTCATATCCCGAAGTCTAGTAAGAAAATTTTTATTTTGTATTAGGATATTAGGATCTTGCAGGAGCTCAACAAGTCCGTCTGACGTTGTGTTGGAACAAATCGATCAAGTATGTTCCAACACAAGTTATAACTAACTGATCCGATCAGTTGAGCTCCTGTAAGTTCCTAATATCCTAATACAAAATTAAAATTTTCCTGCTGAACTTCGAAAATGGCTGTTTGGATGGTGCTGACCTCTTGCGGCGGTTAGTAAAACTACTGTTCTACTAAAATTCCTATCTTTCTCGATTGGTGCTGCTATCTTTATGCAGTTAGTCGAACTATAATTAAAAGTATTTTCAAAGCTATATTTGGAAAAATTATTATTGCATATTATTATAAAAAGAAAAAACGGCTTTTGGATGGTGCTGGCCTCTAACGATGCTAATCGGGACTGCTATTTTCTACATTTCTTGAATCGTGCTGCCGTTTTTGGACAGTTAGTTGAATTGTTAATTTCACATTCTAAATTGTTATTTTATGTAATTTTTTTTGTTTTATTGATCGGAGTTAAAACGATGTATAATTTTTCAGTCATATTTATTTATTCTTGTGCATTTTAAATTAGTTAGCATTTTTCGAGCTTAAGTTCATTTCTTTATGCTCTTATTTACTTGATAAACTGAAGATTAAATATAAAATAATAAAATAACAATTATACATTGTTATTTAAAATAAATTATTGTTTGACTTAAACTATGATAAAATAATTCCACTTTTTTATGGGGGTAGTGTGTCTTTCATCGTAAGATTAGTTAGGAACATCAAACAATTAAGAATTTAATTATGATTTGAGTAATGAGTTGTAAATGAGTATTTTTATGAAAAATTAACCATTTACATAGATTAAGAGAGTTAAGCTTTTAATGTGTTCTATGAAAACATATGCATCATAAGAATTTGTTGAAACTAAAAATTCACAAAATAGGCAAATTTGATTCTGGTTTAGCTGCTATAATGTGAATTAGTTTGGTTAAGATAAATTGAAAACCACTTAGACCAAGAGAATTTGGAAGAATTTATATTAATAAAGGATTAAGGGAGTTAGGTTTTTAACGTGTTCAATAAACATATATGCATCATAACATGTTGTAAATTAAGAAATAAATAAAGATGAGAAATTTTCGTTGTAAAAATATGATTTAAGCGTGAATAAGAGAAATAAAAGAATTGCCAAATAAGAGAAATTTGGCAGTAAAATAGTCATTTAAATATATTTTAATTTGAATTAGATCATGAAAAAATAATTTGTCATCATAATTCCTTAATTTAAGGTCTCGGGTAAATTTGTTTTTGGGTTCAGTGGTGGATTGGTGTTTGGTGTCCTGTGCGGATATTTTTTGGGGTCCGGGGCTGATTATTTTTGGGGCCTGATACAATTTTAAGTTCTTGAGAAAATATATATGAACAATGTTTTCGAGCCTATCGTCATAACACTTGGTGAGGTTATGTTACGACAGTTCATTGTCACGGTGTATAATTATGACAGTTAATGGGTCTGTTAGCACACTGACATTACTTGTACTATTAACGATTATACCAGACTTAGAGCGACATTACTGTCACGGCAGTAAACCCATCGTGACCGTGAATGCCGTCGTGACTGTAACTATCAAATAGTTAACTACCTTAGTAGTGGCTAAAACTTTTGGCCCAATAACAGAAAGTGTTCGATAATTCACTGTCAAGCCATATACTTGTGATAGTTAACGTGACAGTTGCTCCACTGCCATTACTCCAATTAATGAATGTTCCTACTGTTCGTGCCTCTTTCTACGTAATTGAAGAACAAAAATTTCAATTATATACAAATAATATGCAATAATAATAAAATTGCTAAATCACATAAATGCAAAATAAATTTAAAAAAAAACAAAACAGGATTTTACAATGTATTTTATTCAAATTTGAACAAGTTTTTAAATTGGTTATTTCTTCCAACACGAAAACTGTTATGATTAGAGACTATGTTTATAGGAACTTTTTGTAGCAGTGTATAATAACTCTAACAAATATTTAGGCTCCTTTGTAAATTCGCTTAATATTAAGTTTTCGACACACTGCGGACATGCTGGCGAATTACAAAAAGCCACGTCAGTTATAAAGTGGATTGATTATCACACATATTTTTACAGAGAACTTGTGATATAAAATAAAAATAGGTCTAAAAATTGTAATATATATTTTTCTCTGTTTTCGAGGAATACCATTTTTACTTTCTACTCCTTTATTTGCTGATTGGAGACGTTTCGTAACAATTGTCCATCATATAATTGTATTGGAACAAAATAGATCTTATCAACCTTTTACGTGGGTCATTATCTGACTGTGTAAATCATTCGTCTGGTCCAATTTTAACCTCTAACGTGTGCGCCAGTCATTGCAAAAAAATAACAACTACTCTAATATTTTGTTTTACCATTGAGGCTATATTTTTCCTCCAAAATAGTTTAATAAGTAGTATTGACAAATAAAAAAAGTCTTTTTTTCATTCCCTCGCCATACTCTCGAGGTATGAAACTTTAAAAATTCGTTCTCGATCTACAATTGATTGTTTGTTTTAATGTACTAGCAGATTTAGTCAGTTATTACATGAGAATTCTATTAAAGGCATGCCTCATTATTTATTTATATTCAATTAAAATAAAACTATATTCAGTCGTTTTTCCTCCACTCCCTCATTTTATCTTTTTTTATAAACTATAATTAAATTACGTGAAAGTACTATGTCACTAAGTAGGTATGAATTTTCTCAGCACGAAATTAAAATTTTATTATTGAGATTTTAGGAAGTGATCTGGACATCTTCAAGTTAATGATCTAAATTACGGGCGGGAGTGGGGTGGCTCAGTGGTTAGGGACTGTGTAATTGACTCCAAGGACTCGGGTTATATAATTAAACTATTCTGGTACTGTAACCGTCAGTCAATTCTGTGGGTTTGGGAACCATCCGGGCTCCATTCATAACTATATAGACATGCTAAAACAT
>NW_027115140.1:222842-227540 GCF_000696795.3 Halyomorpha halys
TAGGAAAATATTAAACACAACTCCAATATTGAGCAATACTACTAATGTTCGTTGGCTACCTACGAAAAGTAATGTTTATATCTTTTAACATAAGATGACATAAAATGTTTCATTATTTATATACCTGGTATAAATGTTTAATTTCAGTTTCGTCGGACTTTTCGTAGGGAGCTGCCTTTTCTTGGTACGCCCATATTATTGTATGAACCAAAGTAATTGAGTTATGAATTAACAAAATTTATTGCTATGATTAACATAATTTGATAGAAAACTATTCTATCAATGAGACTAAACTGTGGATCTTTTACTTTTACTATTTACAAAAATATATAAAATAATTCCAATAGTTTACAATATTACTAATGCTATATTTGAAAAAAATATATATATATTCTTGTTATGCGGCGGCATTTTGATGGATTACTCTGGGTGGAAATCCTGGCGAATGACAGAAGGCCACGTCAGTTATTAACCTCGATCGCTTATTGCTCGTTTCTTTACAGAGATATAACTTATGGTATAAGATGATAATTCGTCAGCCATTTTTAATAAAATATTAGCATTAAAATCATAAAATGTTCGTACAATGTACCTACTTTAAAGAGATATTTTAATTTTAAATATTTGGATTTTTTATTGGAAGAATAATAATCCTTTTGAGTACATTTTTTTGGATTTTTTAAACGAATATTGGAATTAATTTATTGAATACATATATTTGTATGTACTTTGATGTTGATGTCAATGTTTCTGTTGCTCTTTATATATTACTCATTGTATTGTTATTGATACAACAGCTTTTCCTTTATTTATTTAGAAATAAATAAAGTGTTTATTATTTATTTCCTTTTAGTTTGTTTACAGATTAGTTTTACTTTACGTCCCATCATCAATTTAATCACTTACTTTCCTGTAATACCTAACTGAAGTAAAAAAAAAATCTGTTAATACAAGATAAATGAAAACATATTTTTAAAACTGTATTGTTATTTTAGAGACAATGTTTTAATTTATTAATAAATTTAAAACGGGCCACGAAAGAGAAGTAGCATTTCGGGAAATGAAAAAATCCATGCACATTGCTAGAAGTGAATTTGTTGAAAGCAGCGTTTATTATGTAACCAATTAAATGAAAATAAACGTTAAGTTTTATTCTGAATTTCATTTCTTTCTTTTTTTTTTTTTGCATTTTAATTTATTATTTATGTTTTTTTTTAAATTGAAATAGTCCAAATAAGCAAATTTTATAAAAATTCGGCCCTTGAAAATGACAAACAATATTTTAAGTTCCTCTCTGAATTAGCCGTTTTCGGCACATTGCGTGGACATGCTGACGAATCACAGAAGGCCACGTAAGTTATTTACTGAATCGCTTATTATTGAGATGGTCATGAGATGTAAGATAAAAATTCGTTAAATAATTTTTAATATATTATTAGCATCAAAATCAAGAAATGTTTGTAGAATAAAAAATGTAATGAGAAATATGTTGAAATTAATTTTATGTTGCTTATTGTAAAATGTTTGTTTTCTAGACTTGAGTTATCTACTCACTTTAAAGAAATATTTAATTTTAAATATTGGGATTTTATTAGAATATTAATAATTAAAAAAAAAAAATCGGAATCAATTTATACACATATTTGTATGTATTTTGATTTTGATGTCTGTTTCAGTTGCTCTTTACATATTACTCATTTCATTGTTATTGGTATAACAGCTGTTCCTTTATTTATTTATTTAGAAATAAATAAAGTGTTTATTATTTATTTTCTTTTGGTTCGTTTACAAATTAGTTTCACTTTACATCCCACCCTCAATTCTGTAACTTAGTTCCTGTAATACCTAATTTAAGTAAAAAAAAAAAAATATTTTTCTAGATGTTTAAATGCTGTTAACAAAAGCCAAATAAACACATATTTTAAAAATTATAGCGTTATTTTAAAGACAAGGGCAATATTTATTAATTGATTTCTGCCCTTATTGATATTCTGGTTTATTTATTTTTCTTATTACAACTATTTTAGTTTGTCTGAGTGCGAATATGAAAATTTTAACATTTGATTGGTATTCTAATTTTTTCATTTTTGTGAATTATTTTGATAAGTTCACAATAATGCAATTTTTATATTTAAAAAAATATCCATACAGAATGAAAATTAATAGAAATAAAGTGATAAAAGTTGTGGAAAATAAAATCTCATTCGATATTTTGGTGGATTATATCATTAGCAAAAAGTAGCGCCACAAGTGCCGGCCGGCCTGAGACGCCTAATTGAGCATGGAGGGGAGAGATAGGGCCTCAGTTCGACCACAGCAGCGTCAACTAACTGTCATGTTAATTTCGGCTCTTGAACAAATCCTGACTACTCTAGTAGCAGATGGAGTTTTCGGTAATGTCTCTTACCTTGGCCTCGAGAAAGATGAAACGGAACTGGGCGCAAGCTGCTCAGCTGATCTCACCTTCGTTAAAATGATAGTGAATGAGAATGGGAAGAAAGAACTACCACTTGTTGTCAAAGTGCGGTATGGCAACCCTCAAGTAAGAAAGAACCGCAACTTAGATGCACAGTTTCACAATGAGGTAGTTATGTACAAAGAAGTAATACCATTTCTTGGAGCGAGAAATTTTTATCCTCAGATGTTCCATGCAGTTTCCAATATTGGAGATGAATCTGAGGAGGATATATTAATTTTAGAAAATTTGAAATATAAAAATTTTTTAATGCCAAAGCAAAGGGTTTTCCTTGATATAGATCACATTTCCGTTGCCATAAAAAAAATTGCAGAATTTCATTCATTCTCTTTTATTCTTAAACATGAAGATAAGGAAAGTTTTCTTCGAATGACGAAAAAATTTAAAGATGTCGTTTTCCCTCCAGAGATTGCACATGAATTCAATATCATAAACGCTGCTTGCATCCAAAGAGGGATAAAACCATTATTGAAGGACAATGTGAGTGTAGATCTCTTAACAAACTGTTTGAGCTTATTGAAAAATCCTTTTAAAACGAGGGACTTGATTGCATTTCCTGAAGAACCTTTTGGAGTGATATGCCACGGGGACTATTGCAATAACAACATACTTTACAAATTTGATGAAAATGACAAGCCGATGGATTGTATATTCTTTGATTTTCAGTTTTCCACCTATGGGAGTGTTGCCATTGATATTTTTTTCTTTTTATACCTCAACACAGATGCGGAACTGAGAGAAAAATACTGGGATGACATTTTAAAGCTTTACTGGGATACTTTAAGGCATTGTGTGCCTGTCCACATTAATATACCGTCTTATGAAGACTTTTTAAAACATTTTGCTGAAAGAGTAATCTACGGATATACCATCGCCGCATTTTTCCTCCCTACAATGATGGAAGACATACCATATTTTGGTAATGATACAGAAGTTTCAACAATAGAAGAAAAACTTGCAAAGGTATTATCAATTGGAGGGGAAAAAGCTGAACGTAAGCTCACTGAAATTGTTTTACACTTGCTAGATAAAGATTATATTAGACCGTACATAGAGTTATGCAAATATAAAAAATTTGAATGTTAATTTTAAGTTATCACAGCCATTTGTATTATTTTTTAATTGATTTAAATATTAAATAGTTTATATTTGGAGGAATAGTTCAATTTACTATGTACATTTTTTATACTCTTAAAATTGAGCCAATATTCTTATTGGTTACTAAAATTAAACATGATTACTTAAATTGTAATTTATAGCTATGTTAGCGAAGATATATCTATTAATATTTTAATCTGGTATTTAAAATCAATCTGTATTACCACTTTTCACACAAATTTAATTCCAATGTCTAATAATATTGATCATAAGTAAACCAGGAGGTATTTATCACTATTAAATAAATATTTTTTATTGAATTAATACAGTAATCATTTGTTATATTTCCTTTTATTACTCCTTTACCGACGTTCTACAACTCAAGAAAAAAAAAATCTACAGAAGTAAATTGATTTCGTGACGCGAGGGAACGCTCAAGATAAAACGGAAGTGGTGGGAGCAACGCTCAATGTGTTTTGCAATTAGATTAAAATATTATTAAAAAACTTAAAATTGTAGCTGGATACAGTAAGTGAGGAAAATGTTCAGCATTTTATCCTATTTACAATAAACTATAATTCAAAATTGTATCTTTACGCTATACCGAGATAGAAAGGCGAAAAGTAGAAAAGATATTTGGACATTGGAATTAAGATATCTTGAAAACTAAACATCGTAGTTACATACGGTAAGCGATAGAAATATTTAGCATTTTATTCTCTTTGTAATGAACTATAATTCAAAATTGTATCTTGACGCTACACCGAGACAGAAAGGCGAAAAGTCGAAAAGAGAACGCTAGAAATGAAATGATAACGAATATTTGAATGAGTATATCTTCTTAACTAAACATCGTAGCTGTATACTGTAAGTGAGAGAAGAATTTTGTTATTTCATTCTCTTTATAGTGAGCTATAATTCACGAAAATATAGCGCCTAAAACCACATTGTTGGGTAAATAATAATAACGATACTTTTGAAATTTCATTGTTGTTAGGGTAAATACGTAAGGAGTAGCCATTTTTATTTGTTTGGAATGTTACCGTTATTAAGTGAATTCTGTTTCCCCCTGACTATCGCCTACCACTGTATATAAATAAAATTCATGGCTATATTCAAAATTG
>NW_027115140.1:227998-229396 GCF_000696795.3 Halyomorpha halys
TTAAGATATCTTGAAAACTAAAATTTGGAGTTACATATTGTTAGTGAGAGAAATGTTGACCATTTCATTCTCTTTGTAGTGAGCTATAATTCAAAATAGTATTTTCACGTTACACCAAGATAGAGAGAGGTAAAAAGTAGAAAAGAGAATGCCATAAATAAAATGATAACAAATTTTTGAACAATTAAAATTTGGAGTTACATAATGTTAGTGAGAGAAATGTTGAGCATTTCATTCTATTTGAAGTTGTTGTTGGCTGGGGCTTTAGGGCGTAAAACCCTGAGGTCAACACCCATCTTCTCTTTGTAGTGAGCTATAATTCAAAGTTGTATTTTTACACTACACTATGATAGAAAGGTAGTAGGAAAGAGAAAGTCAGAAATGAAATGATAACGAATTTTTGAACATCTGAATTAAGATATCTTGAAAACTAATCACCTTAGTTGCATACTGCACTATTTAGGTATTTCATTCTCTTTGTATTGATTGAGCTATAATTCAAAATTGTATCTTGAGGCTGCACCGAGGTAGAAAGGTGAAAGTGGAAAAGATAGCGCCTAAAATCACATTGTTGGGTAAATAATTATATTATTCAAACGTATTACTTTGAACTTTTATTGTTGTTAGAGTAAACACATAAGAAGTATTTTTATTTGTCTGGAATATTTCTGTCATAAAGTGAACATTGTTTGCCCCTGAATATTGCCTCATACTTAATATAAATAAAATTCATAGTACTTTAAGTAAATACAAATTTTATTGTAAAATAAATATTATTATCAATAAAATTTTAATACATTATTTCATTTGAAGAAGTTTTAGTTCTGATATCCACAATTTTTTAAAAATCAATATACTGAAAACTATGATATAAATATTTGTCTACTTCAGAATATTATAAAGGAGTATTCCCTGTAGGCAATAAAAAAAATCGAATCGATCCACTCTAATTACAAAAAAATATATATCTAAACATCACCCAATTGGGAGAATGATCTGTACATCCTTTAATGTTGCTAAAACCGAATTGTAATATTAAAATTACAAGTGACATCAACTGGAGTGTGGTAAGTACTTCACATTTCGACTAATTTATAAAAATTTACAAAGCACCATACAAAGGCTATAAGAGTTGTTAAAAATTAACTCCAGTCTACTACAATCTATGGAAATGGATGTGCCATTATTAAAGCACAGCAGCGATGTATGTAAACAAAAAACATATCCATGGCAATAATCACCACATACTAACCCTTCAGATGAACAGCTGTAGTAACACTTACTATCTGTTGGTCACCACTCAAGCAGCTAGAGCCATTTTGAGCGAGACCTAGCACATCAAGTTCGTGACAGTCTCCCTGTTTCTTTCAATTCACTTTTGCGCTCACTCACCCCTCC
>NW_027115140.1:229775-230811 GCF_000696795.3 Halyomorpha halys
TGTTTAAAGCTTCCAGTTAATTTATCTTTCTTCACAGGTCTGGGAAAATAGACTCAGAAATATCAAACAGGATAAAGAAGACTAGTGCAGTCTACAACCAGATCTGCAATAATGTAATAGGGAAGCGAGAGGTAGGTAGGAATGTCAAGCTCCATATCTACCAGTCTGTATACTTGCCGATACTCTTGTATGGAGCTGAAAGCTGGATATTGATGGATCGGCAGGGGAGTAGAGTCACTGCAGCAGAAATCAAGTTTCTCCGAAGAACGGTGGAGAAGACGAGGAGAGATTGTGTCCGAAATGTGAGAATAGGCTAGGAACTGGGGATTGCCTCAGCGAAGGAGGTTCTGCACATATGGGAGTTGAAATGGTTTGGCCACGTCATTAGAATAGAGGAATATAGGGACCCCCTAAAGACGACCAAGGATGTCCTACCTGGAGTATGTTGACAGGCTTTGCAGAGTAAGAGAGAAGGATATTCGTCAGGCCAAGAACATAGCTGCTAATGGAGACTGTTGGAGCAGGTAGCTTAACACTCCCCTACGCTGATTAGGCACTATAGGGAGAAGCAAAAGAAGAAGAATTTTGAGAAAACACAAGTGAATAGTGAAGCGGTAATTTAGAAGAGGCTCAAGGAAGAAAACGACTCAACTGATATGAATTTCAGATGGAATATCTACAAACAAGTATTTAATAACCTTCATTAATTTTTTTATATTTTTAAATTTTAATGTTTATATTAGATTTA
This sequence comes from Halyomorpha halys, assembly GCF_000696795.3. NCBI lineage: Eukaryota > Metazoa > Arthropoda > Insecta > Hemiptera > Pentatomidae > Halyomorpha > Halyomorpha halys. The sequence goes on from NW_027115140.1 coordinate 230,524, forward strand.
TGCTTTACTATTTAAAATATAAATCACTTCCAAATATCTCAAGTCGAATTCTCACAGAGAGGACCCATAAAATCTCAGTATCTCACTGTATACCTTCAAGTACCAACAGGAGAAAAATGTAGTATCTAATCTGAGTATGTAACCAATACTAATGCAACTTATTAATATTTTTCTAAAAAAAAAAACTAAGTACTCTTCTTGTGGAAACTTTATTAGTCTCCACAGAATGACCATCTCAATATATAGATAAGTATTTCATTAGGCCTTCAGGTACCCACGTAGAAAAAA
>NW_027115140.1:231288-232497 GCF_000696795.3 Halyomorpha halys
CCCCTCCGCCTCCCCTACTATTTCTCAACTTCTATTTTTTATTATTTAGTAATTATCTTTCGTCTGTAACTACTACTTGTTTTATTTGCTCTTTTTTGTTCAATCATAAAGGCGAAGCCCCTCACCTCCAAATATCTCAAGTCGAATTCTCACAGAAAGGACACATTAAATCTCAGTATCTCACTCTATACCTTCAAGTACCAACAGGAGAAAAAGGTAGTATCTAATCTGAGTATGTAACCAATACTAATGCAACTTATTAATATTTTTCTGTGTTAGAGGAATCGGAAAAAAAAACCTAAGTACTCTATCTATTGAATTGTTCTTCTTGTGGAAACTTTATTAGTCTCCACAGAATGACCATCTCAATATATAGATAAGTATTTCATTAGGCCTTCAGGTACCCACGTAGAAAAAAAGTAGAACTCACTTTGAATTATGTTCTTCTTCATATAATGCATTTATTAATTCATTTTTATTTTCTGTTTTTAGAGGGATCAGAAAAAACCTAAGTACAACAATCCAACTCAACTAGAATCTAGGGACTGATAAAATTTGGGCGGGCCAGAAATCCATTTGAATAAGCAAAGTCTGAAGATAAGAAAACAGTGATTGGGCTGTGTAAAAACCGAATGGAGCCAATCTCTATGGAAGCAGAGAGCTGCCCATATGGTTATATTGAGGGGACCAACCTATTCTAATCAGGATGGTGGTCCAGTTTTCATTTCATGGGACTGCCATAAAGATGAAAAAAGTCTGCCTCTCCAAGGCCAGATTCGAACCAGTGCAGCTGTAGTTCTCAAGTTGCAAAGATCTGTGCTTCAACCACCTGAGCTACAGACGGCCCTACAACTATAGGACTTGCCATCCCCTTCCTTTATGGTTTCTTCCTTCTATAAGAACCAACAGCTAGATCTTGCCATCCCCTTCAGGACCGTAGGCTGATTCACTACGTTGTGAAGTTATCATCCTGTGAGGCATTACAGTGAATACATATAAAACTTGCTGATTTTCCTGTCCCAAAATTTTACGCACTTAGAAAGAGTAGAGTAAACTGTTTTCATTACCACTCATCACATACTCTTTTTATTTTCTTTGTTCTGTTAGTGACAATTTTATTCAGCAGGCTCTTGCTTTATTTATGAGTTATAAGTTTATTATACATTTTAAAACTGATTTACAGATACCCTGTTATCATAAATTATGTAA
>NW_027115140.1:233712-237918 GCF_000696795.3 Halyomorpha halys
TAATAACTAATATATAAACTATTATAAATATAGGCACTTTTATAAATGCTTAAAGCTAATTTTCAATATATTCAACATTATTATAAAATTTCTTAACTCAAACCACATCACAGGAAATTTTTTTTTCTTTTAGTTTAATGGCACGGTTCATAAAATGACTGTGGTATGATTTAAACAATATATATACGAGCTTAGAGGATAATATATTACTCTATATTAATTATTCAAAGGCCAAAAAAATATACATATTTATACATAGTTACAAAAAAAAAGGATAAAAGATTATTAACAATATCTAGGTCGGCGGTCGACCGTTTGGATATCTAAGGACAGGAGCCATATTATATATGAAGGAATTGGCACAGGTGAAGTCTTGTTCTACGACCGGTATAAAAGAAGCTGCTCCGAGAAGGAGAAGAAGGAAGGCACTTATTGGTAACGAGGCGCGCATTACTCTACCGAGGAACCTGTGGCATCTCAGCAGGGTCGATGTGTCAACCTCGTCTCCACTAAAAAACACGTCACACAATAAAAAAAAAAGATAAGACAGTTATTCTATAAAGATTTCTAATAAAGGATCAACACTAAATCATTCGCATGCTCTAAGTGTGTAATAAAATGCAATAATGAAATTACCTTGTAGGATGCTCATTTCCAAGAGAAGCATTGTCCAAGAGCTATAGGGAAAAAGCCAAAATTAAAAAAAAACATTCCAAAAAACAAAAGGAAAAAAGTGAACTATTAATAATAAACACTTAAAGTGGAAATGTGCTGTTTCTGTTGTATCAGTTTAGAGATATTAGAAAGTAATTGTGCCAACTAAGTTATGCCAGTTTTCTACAACTATGCAGTGTAATTAACAACAATTTGAATTTTATAAATTTCTTATTTCATTAAGAAAATTTTTTAATATCTAAAAAACCAAAAACTATCTATTTTTTTCATTTATACTATTTTATTTGTATTTAATTATGATTTAAATATATGTATTATGATTACAGCTACAAGAAGATACAACTAACACTATTTCTACTACTACTATTACAGGGTTTTTCCAAATTTTATTTTCTATTTCAAACAAATAATTTATCATCTAAAGATAAAAATAAATAAAGAAAAGGCTTAGCAAACCCCAAGGTCTGATGATGCCAGTGCCACTAATCACTGTCTAAACACTTCCATCAATTACTGTCCAAAACCACATCTTCCAGATAAGCCTTATACAATCCTTCAACCTACTTTTTGGTCTTATCTTTGGATGCTTAATCGTAATCTTGGTGCTTATTTACTTTACATTAATTTATTTGTTAATAACACGTTTAACAAATTACAATTCTATTATTTCAGACATTATACAGGTAGCAGGTGTTGCTATCCAGTATTGTGTTGCTGTTTAAAGCTTCCAGTTAATTTATCTTTCTTCATTCCAAATATTTTATGCAATACTTTACTTTCAAAAACCTTTAAACGTTTTTCTTCCCATAATGTAAGTAGTATATTTAACTTCCATAAAGAACTATAGGAAGGATAATAATTTTATAAATTGTAACTTTACATGTTCTTGGAAAGAAGAAATGAGCTATATAAATTTTGAAATGGAAAGTAATGATGATTTCCCGCCTTTATTTCCTCTTCAGTTTCACTTTTTGTAGTTATGTTAGATGTCAAATATTTAAATTCTCTCACATGTTCAAACCATTCCCCTTCTAAATCTATTTTGCTTTTTCTGCTCCTAACCATGTATTCTGCGCTATCCGTATTTATTTAGCAACCTATTTGTTTACTAGTTTATGTCAAGATACTTAACCACCCAAATTGAAACCCTTTTCAGTACACATGTACACATTCTAATGATTATTTTAGCGCAAGGTAAAATAGAACATGTGAAAGTGAATAGCCTAGTTTTAAAACTGAACAAAGTTCAAAGTTCTCAGAATGATAATTACTTTTTTAAACATCTCAGACTTGGACATTCTGATTAGATTGACTAACTTCTTTGTAATTCCCGTTCTATCAAAATATTGTTCAGCTTTTGACAATCAGTAGCTTTTTGAAATAGATATAATGTTGCTAGAATATAAAAACAAAAAAATATTTTTTTTTTTACCCATGTAATTCGAAGAGATAGATTTGTGTTTCTATTTTATTTTAAATAATTTACTAATGTATGAATACAAAGCCAATTTAAAAAAAATTAGAACCTATCAATATGTTTTGTTCTTTATTGTTTTTATTTATAGCTATGTTTAGGGCCAGAGTTCAAATCTGGCTGTGACAGATAATTATTTATTCAGCTACTGTAGTAGTTGTGAGGCAACCCTGTCTGGAGCCCTCCTGGAGTTGTCCACCCAGTCTCATAAAGTTGGCACTATTAAGGTACTAATAATGGAAAAATCTGGCAGTTGAGTGTGATCATAAAAAAATCACCTTCTTGTATAAACATTCTAAAAACAAATCTTCCTTACTAAATTCTGAACCCATGGCCGTTCATAGGTTTTAGCGGTTTACATTATTATTATTATTAATAAATACCTATAATGTTAGTAAATATTACCTGTTGTGAAAGGTTGAGTGGCGACAAGTCGGCCGGTGGATGCTGCCCAAGAGTTGCAGAAAGACTGTTAATATAACTTGAAATAAGGCGAGACAAAGAAATCAGGCGAAGTCTCAGCCTTCCAAGCCTTTCGATCGCTCTATCATCGTCGGATAAGACCTGTCGTGCAGCCTCCTCCAGCGATCTTACCCTAGCCTCGCATCTCTCCACCTCCTCGCGCATTTCCTAAAATTCATGTTACCATTTTTATTTTATATTTTATAGGATAAATACACGATTACCAGGATATGAACAATAAAATAAAATGAAATATGATGGAAGCATACCTTGAACTTGTTACATTTGGCCTCGATGACTTGAGCCGGATCAGTTAGATCAATCGGTTCTGCTTGCCTAATACTGGTTTCTGTCTTCTCGAGCCACTCAGTTAACTCAGCCATTGTATCATGGAATGCATGATTCTAAAACAACAAAACATTAATAGAGGCAAAATAAAACTTGACAATCAACAATGTTAACATTTAAATATTTTCTTTTAAGATTGTTTTTTTCTATCCTTTACATATCAGATTGATCAATATGAACAGAACCTACAGTGAAAAAAGTACCATTCAGCTTTATCTTCTTATATTTAGTTCATTTTAAACATAGTTAATGAATTTAATATTTAATTATGATTGAATGTTGATATATAGATTATTCAACAGATGTAATCCAAACATTTTTTTTTTACAGTCAAATGATCTGAAATTTTTTGAAAAAAATTATTTTACTAGTCAATGTTTTAACACTCTCGATTCGGAAGACCCTCAGGTGAGGTCCATGCTCATTAGTTTTCCTATTGTTTACTTTTACTTCAGTTAGGAATAGTAGACAAACTTTAGTAGACTTAAAACTTTCAAACAGTATATTTTGTCCTTAAGTCGAAATTTTTTCTTTCTTTTTTAGAAAAACTTAAAATGATTTATGGAATTTTGCAATGAATATTATAAGAAAAATTGTATCATTAACTTCAATATTTATTTTTAAAGATATTCAATTCTATTTTTTCTTATTTTTAATAATTTCAAGTTTATATTCTATTGAGTCAAGTATTAATTATAATATGTTTTTCTCTAATATATATTTTTAATAACAATAGTAGAAAGTGAGAGAAATTTTCGTAAAAACAGGAGGAATTTATGCTAATCACTTCTTGTAATTTTTGTTTTCAACAAATTATTTATAAAGATAAAAAGTAATAATCAAACACATTCAGATAAAATATTGAGAAAAAATATGCACCCCCCCAGAGGAAAGGGAGGGAGTGGAGTATTTTTATAAAATCATGTCTGCACTAAGAGTGTCAAAGAAATTATGATTAATTTCAATGAATACAAATTAGGCAAATGAAAGAATATATTATGTTTCCCCAAAAAATTAATTAATTTGCTAATATCGTCTTCATAAAAATGCTTAATTAAGATTAAAGTGCACATTAGTACCTGCATTAAAGAGGTTTGTAACTTGGCCTGCCAAGCTGTCGCCAGCTCGCAAACTTGTTCCCATTGTTTATTAGCTGCCATCAGACGATTTCGCAATTCTCTTGCTCTGACTTCATCTTCAGTATGTTCAGCGAGATGAGTACCAACGATGTTCATTGAGACAACTAG
>NW_027115140.1:239538-246528 GCF_000696795.3 Halyomorpha halys
CTGGAGTGAGTACTACATAGTTTCCATAAATATGTATGTTCATCATCAAAGGGAAGTTAGATATTAAAAGGCATACTAGAAGGCTAATTGATAGAGTTGAAATCACTCAACATGATTACTTTAAATAAACATAACCTACCCAATAATCATTCATTTGGTCAGTCTGAAATCATGTTATTTTGAACTTCTGAGAGTCTGTGTAAGAAAAATGGACAAGTATAGGCTAGTTTTTGGAAGTTAGTATTTAAACCAGTTTTCAGACACTTAACATATGAAAAAAAATCTTCTAATGCTATGAGTTTCTTATCCAGGACATGCCGAACACCATATTGTAAATAATAAAAACAAAAAAATTTGGATCCATGACAAAGAAATGGAATTTTCTACTAAAATCCAGAGCCATCAAAACCCAGAATATTGAGTCAAAAAAATATAAGACCCTGGCTTGGGAGAAAGAGACTATTTAGAGTTATTATAGCACATTGAGTATTTTATTATGATATTTTTGAGAGTATGTCTTTATTATTCCACTAAAAATATTTTTTTCCTTGAAAGACTGTCTGTATTCATCATCCCTTTGTGACATTAATTTAGTGTTTAATTCATAAAAACAAAACAAAAAACTTCGATGAGTGAAATTTGGGGATATGTGCTACATACATGATTTTGGTGAAAAAACTGAATCAGCAGTTTTTCAAATTTCATCACCTCAAAATGCCAAGTTTTGGAAGAATCACCCTAATAAGGTATTTTTCATTAATATTAATTAGTAATATGTACACTCCAATTATAATTCTAAATTCATAGTTTAATAATATGTAAAAAAATAATCTAGTGTGATCTATCATTGCTGTGCTACAAATACAATATAATATAAAATTAATTCAGGTCAAGTAATAGGTGATAAAAAGCTAAACACAAATATAATAAAAATTTAGTGAGGTGCGTGCATCACACAACTTTTACTGAGCATTTAACTAATTTCTACTCAAGTAGAAATGGGCTAGTTATAATAGTAATTAACAATAATTTCTTTATTATTCACAATGGCAATGATTCCCCTTGCTATATTTTAATTTAAATTTAAGTGAAAGGAAAAATTATAGATGTTACAACATATTCATTGAAAATGATTAATAATTATGTAGGTGGCTTACTTCACAGGGGTTCGAAGTACATTTTCACTAAAAAATACAATTAAAGGTTCCCTCTTTTAGAAACATTAATTGAAAAGTTGAGATTTTCCTGAAAGAGAAAACCTTTAATTGTATAAAAATATGAAGGAGATGGTTGGGGGTGCAGATAAAGAGAACAAAAAATGGTTATAGACTATTTATTTGCTGACGTTTCACACCACTTTGTAGAGCTTCATCACAGCTTAAAAGATACAAAAATATTTTGAGATTGTAGGATAATAAGATACAAAAAGGTAAACTAAGCTAGGGAAAAAAATTATTTAAATAATAGTGAAAAGAAAATTATATACAAATGAACAAAAAGAAGAAATAAAAATATTATCAATCATAATTATAGTTTGATACTGACAATCCTTGTATATTTTATACAATGACTATTTTTATTTCTTCTTTCTGTTCATTTGTATATCATTGTCTTTTCACTATTATTTACATAATTTTTAAACCTACCTTAGTTTACTTTTTTGTATCATATTATCCTACAATGCAAAAGTATTTTTAGTTGTTTTTATATCTTTTTAGCCTTGATGAAGCTCTATAGTGGGGCAAAACGTCGACAAATAAATATTTGTTAACTATTTTTTGTTCTATTTGACCGCACTCCCTGCTCCCCGACCATCTCTGTCATATTTTAATAGCATTAAAGGTTTTTTGTTGTAGAAAACAAACTGTTTGCATCCGTTTAAGCAACAAACTCTTGTATTTTATTATAAAACCCTCTATAAATGTATAAGAGAAACGTCGGCAAATAAGTAGTTGTTAACTATTTTTTGTTCTATCTGACCCCACCCCCAACTATCTCCTTCATATTTTGAAAAATATGCTCAATCATTTATAAATATTATGTATTTTTATTGTATTTTTCATAAAGTTAGTAGAAATATACTTAGCACCACTGTGAAGTAAGCCATCAATATGTTTTTCCCAAATGCCTGTTAAGTTTATGCATTTTTCATCACTTTCCATAACTTTTTCTGACTTTAAAAGTCATATATTAATTTTTTTGCTTTCCTACAGTACATAGTACATCTATCTACATTACTACTCTAATTTCCAGAAATTTTTTACAGGCTGGTGAAATATTTCTCCTTTAGTTAGCTATCAAATGATTTCATATTTTACATTTATTTATTTTTGTTATCGCTATTAAAAATGAGAGTTAGTTAATTATTTAAAAAAAAAAAACGACATTAAAATTACATAATAGGAAGCCATTTGGATCATGTTCCACTTTATCAATGAGGATAAAACCTAACTTATATTAGAAATTATTTAACTGTAAAATTAATGATGTAATAAGCCATTGAATACCCAAGGACATATAATGTAGTTAGTATTTTTTTCAAATACTAAGAACAACAATAGAAATTCATCCAGTACTAAAAAGATTAAAAATATAATTTTAGTTTTGTATAGCTTATATTAGAATTAGGCTGTTCATATATGCACATTTTTGCTACACATAATGATTTGGACTAAGGGGAACTTTACACACATGCATACCTCTTGAAACATCGGATACTAATTTTTTCACGACTGCAATACTTCCTCATACTATATATTTAATTTATAGGTGAGAGAAAATAAAAATAAAGAAAATGACAAAATTCTACAAACATTATTGTCAAATGTTACTTAACTGTTCACAAAACATAATATATGATTCCAGAATGGAAGACCTGTTAATTTGAAAAACAAAATAAATCATTTTAACAACTAAAAAATGACAAAAAGAATTATAATCCAATGAAACACCTACCCTTCCAAAAAAAATATGTATATAACTATTCTAATAAAAATATTAAAGTTCATTATAATCCAAACAGAGTTTTTGTGAATCATTTATCTTTTTAATTGATCCTATAATACTTTATAGCATCATAATTCCAACAATAATATGGAAAATAAATATAAATACCTTGTCTCTCGTAGTTGGTTCTGTTTCTTGAGAGCGCTAACCCTCAGAAAATCAAACCTTTCTCCAAGGTACTTAATTCGGTCAACCAGAGCTTCTTCCTTACTGGCTGAACATTGGTCAATCAGGGTTTCACTCAGGTGTTTAGCTAGTTCATAACTAGACTCACATTCACCAACGCATTTATTCTAATTAAAAAAAAAAAGATTGATATTCATACCATATATAAAATAATTAATTATAAACAACTTTATTATGACTGTTTCTTTCTTTAGTGGGAATCATTTTTAAATTTATTAACTATCAATCAAAATGATTTTTAAAAAACATTGTTTTTCTTAAAACCATATAATTATAATTATAATAGTAAAAAAAAATATAACAAGAAAAATAGTCTGAAATATGAATAAAACAACATAATATTTTATACAGTTTTAATGAGTATGTTTCTAAAAAATAAACATGACAACTAATACTTTCATAGAGTAGTATTTATGAAACCAAAGAATTTTAATATCACTAGGACGAAGAATTAGAAAGTTTTAAAATGGCCAAAGGTAAAAAGAACAATGCGTTAATAGAATGTTGGAAATATATATATGTATAAAATAAGTTACAAATAAAATTAATATTAAAAAGAAATATTTTATGTTTTTTTTTTTAAAAATGTGTTTCATTAAAACAGGTAAGTCTTAAGGAAAATAATTTGGTCCTAGATTGATAGTCAATAAATTAAAAATAATTAAGTACAATAAACTCTAAAAATTAATTAAGTAACGTTTTTTTAACACTTAAAAAACGTTTTTTTAAAACGTTACCATTATTTTAACTTCTAGTTTCATAGTATTAGAAGGAAAAGTATTTTTTAAAAATCAATTAATAACACATTATTAAAACTGCACTAGAATCTTGTTTATTTGGAATGATGTGGCTCCTAGGCAATGCTAGATAATGGGAAATTCCAAATGAATTTGAAACAAGGTTTTACAGTATAAAATTAATTTTTTAGATACTTCAAATGAATATATAATATATAAATTAGATTAATAAAAACCTATTTGGTAACAAAAATTTGAAATTTGAAATGAATAAATAAAAAAATATTAAATTACAATTTCAGCTTGAGTTTCCAGTTGAGACAGATCTGCTAACTTAGTGAGCAAGACTTCAAGCTCTTCTGTCGTCTTTATCAGTTCTTCAGAAAATGCTCCTTTCCTTGCTATCGGCGGGGACCAGCCAAGGGTATCAACTTGGGTACTTTGGTCTGTTTCAAACCTCAAAGTGTTAACCTCAACAGACTGGTCTTCAAACTTGAAATAGATAAAAATAGTAATTAATTTTTTATTGAATAATAAAAAATTATAGTTAATGGAAGATGTTCACTTCATTTAAGAAAACAAACTTTTTGCACCAATTTATAATATATATAATCTAACTGCATTTGATGATCAGGTATACAATGATTCTTATATACTTTTTTATGTTTCATAGGATAGATTTAGATGATGAGAATAGCACAGTTAATTGGATAAAGATTTATCAAACATCTAAAATTACAAAATTTTTATATTTATCTCATAATAATTTTGTAAGGATGGAAGTGTTGTAGTAATATCAATTATTTATTATATATAATACCACTGCAATGACAGTGTGATAGTACCCCTAATATTACTATAGGTAACTCTTATAACTTTGACCCCAATGTTGCATTTTATTGTGTTACAAATTCGGCTATTTATCACAAGAATGAGACTTAAATGAAAAAAAAAATTGATGTTTGTACCAAGACTTTAAAGACAGTCATTTATCTTAGAAAAAAAGTTAAAATTTATTTAAAGCAGTACATAAAATAATATGGAAAATATAGATAGCGGTGAAAAAAACTTCTTACTTGTACAATTGTCTTCACACTTTCATCTTCAACTGGAACTTTAATTTTACTTAATCTTTCATTTATATCCTTCCAGAGAGTTTGATATTCATCAATAGTAGCTTGAATTTTAACGATGTCTTCATCACTACACCATTTCATTACTTTCAGTCCAGATAGATCAGCTTGCCTCAAGGTTTCACTTTCGTCTTGTAATGATTTCTCTATCTCCTGAAAAATGTACAATATTGATTAAGGCTCTTTTCATCATAAATAGAAAATTCCTTCAAAATTCATTCTTTTTTAATGAAAAAAAATCAGGAACTAAAATAAGACATTTTCTATAATGTCAAATAAATAAACATATTAATCTGTAAATATAATCAACAAATAAGAAATATTTACCTCTATTTCATGTGATTCTTGAACTTCTGCTAGAGTAAGAAGAGCATCGACTTTAGCCATAGCAGTGACTGCTTTGGCCGCAGATCTTGTCCACTGTTCCCTATCAGTTCCTCTTGTTCTTATTTCTGTAGATAACTCACTTGCTCGCCTTTTAAGCTCTTCCCATTTTTTCAAGAGGTTTTCAGGAACTTTCAAAACTTCTTCAGGCAACTTGTATTCCGAGTGCAATGAAAGGTACATTGCATCAACATTACTAAGTCCGCCAGAATTACCACTGTTCAAATCTGTGACTAGTTTCTGAAAAAATATTTTAAAACATTGCTATAAAATGATTGTTTTGGTAAGTTTAAAAGTAATATAAAAATGAAGGGGCCGACTAACAATAAATTAAATTTCAAAAGTACAACTAGCTAAAATAGTTAACTAATAATTAGTTAATACTCACAGTAATATTCTCTTCCATATCCGGCAGCATGACTAGGTTTGCAGATTTCAATTGTTTTTCTGAATTTCCAATTTTGGTATCTAATTCATTCAACCATATTTTTTGTTCCTCAGCTAACCTCTGTGCTTTTTCAAGAACAGAAATGAGATTTTCAAGGGACAATTTTCTTTGCGAAGAAAGAGAGCTAATATTCTTCCATCTATAATTAAAGAAAACATAAAAACCTTAAATTAATTTTAAAGTGATAATATTTTATATTTATTAGATATAAATTCAACTTAAGTTAGGGTCAATTATTAATTCTATACTAGATGTGGAGAAAGTCATATCCATTTTTTATATGTTAGAAAGGGCAACATGTACATGCACATGTTTTATTATTCAATGCAATAAAATATTTTCACAAAATCACATATATGAACATAAGAATAAATTTAAAAAAAATAATTGTGAAAAAGAAAATAATAATTTCAAAATTTTAGTAATAAAATTGATGAGATACTACTTGACCGAATAATTAAGTGATAGTACTAATTTGAGGTAGAATTTAATGCTGTTTAATTTCTTATACCATAATTTTTTCGTTTAGGAGCTATAGACCAAAAAGGGAAAAAAAAGACCAAATTCATTAGAGTATTAAATTAATTAGCTAATCAGTAAAAGTTTTAGAACGACGAGATATGCGTGTCCATGATAAGTGTGCTAAGAAATAATTTTTAAAATTACTATCAGATGTATGTTCTACAGGTTAGTAGTATTTATGCATTGGCTCCTGTACAAGATCACCTTTTCATAAAATAAAATAAAACTATACTAACCTGCTTTCTAAATTGGCCATAGCTAAAGTTATTGCTTCCACGTCTAATGTTATGTTACATGATTCACAATCAGTTAACAAAGATTCACATAACTTTAGTGTGTCTTTAACTTTTGAACTTTTGCTTTCGATGTCATCCTGTATGATCTAAAAGTAAAAAAGAAACGATTATCAATACAATACTATAAAATTAAAACTATCCAAAGGAAGAAATAAAATTTAAAAATAGACTACCTTATGTTCCTTTATTTTATTATTGATAAACTTTTTGCTGGCCTGTTTAAGCTCAATGGGCATAGAGAGTTTAGTTTCCATTTGATGGATCCATACTCTGAGGTC
>NW_027115140.1:246757-249572 GCF_000696795.3 Halyomorpha halys
GCATGTGTATGTATAGGACGTTACTGCAAGTTTTTCATTAAAATCAATGAACCGGAAGTACCACTGCAGAGTACTGATTATACACTGTTTCAGAGAAGAAAGGGCTCAATTAAACTCGGCGATTCAACATATAATTAAGTATTTTTTAATACCAAACAGGTCTTATCCTCCTGAAATAGTCTGGCTTAAATGACGAATCCTTAAAAAATTTTCCTCAAAAGTACTTTTAATATATATAAAATAATATGTATGTATGCATCTTTGTTATTTTTTCTTCAACTGTTATATTCTTGGCAGAAACAAAATGGATATCCGTTATTTTCACATTGAGAAACCCTAAAATAATACTTTTTGTGGCAAGCGAAAGTTATGTGGTAAGTGCACCACACCAGTTTTTGAAAATAAAAAACTTAGTTGTTCAGCAGCAACTATACCTATACTTCTTGAGAAAGAATCATCTTTCTTGATTTAATTAAAATAAAATAAGACAATAATATAATAAATAACCAGTTATTTAAAAAGAAAAACTATATCACGATTAATATTTTGTAACTGAAGAGAAAAAAAAAACAGAACATTTTTGAGAAATTCTGTATAGTAATTTTACTTTTTCATCAAAATGAGGCAAATATTCATACCTTGGATATCCCAGTGAGTTTCTCTATAATTCTAGTCAATGACTCTTGAAGTAGAGACCATCCATCGGTGACCTTTTTGAGAGTGTCCGTGTTCCGAATCTCTTTACCAGTAAGTATCAGCCAATCAGCCTCAGATCGTTTCAAAGCTACCTCAGCTCGTATTTCTCTTTCAACAACGGAGAGAGCAGAAGTGGCATCATTGGGGAGAGTAGAAAGCTTATGATTCATTGATAACAACCAACTTAAAAATTTTGATGCTCTGAAAAAAAAAAATCATATTAATTATATTTCCATGAAGTGTATCACTTCAAATGTGTCTAATTGCATAACTAACATTCTTCACTTCAGGAAATTTGATAGTAAACATGAAAAACTTCTAATCTGAATAAAACAAGCTTTTCAAACTTTATATTATCTATTCTCACTTACCCTTATATGGAATATATATTAAGGGAAAGTATTGTGAAAAATTACATTATATTTTTCAATGGAAATACACGTTTTTTTTTTTTTTTAAAGGTCCCATGAGTCCAAATAGCGAAATCTGGCAAAATGATTTGTGTTAATAGCCTAGATCAAAGACGGAAAGTCGTACGAAACTGAAATTACATGTTCAAGGTGGTTATATGCTTGGAATGTGACAGCAACTTTTTTGATTGAATTGACTAACCCGCAAGTGCCACTGTATAGAATCAAGTTTTCACATTTTTTCGATTTTTTCAAAATTTGCTAAAACAATTTTTATTAAACTCGTATATCAATGTACAAGCAAGTTATCTTTAATTCAGCTAGGATATATTTTAGTTATCCTAAAGTGTTAAGTAGGCTAAAAAAAGTTTTGAGAAGGAATACAATTTTGTTATTAAATTATAAATAACATGTTACCTTTGGTCGTATACTTTGGAGATCTGTAATTTGTCATTAATGACATGTTCAGCAATAGTGAGTTGATGCTCGAATTCATTTTGCTGTTGAGAGAGCAACCAACATCTCTGTGTCATGGTTTTAAGGTCGGTTGGGCTGAGGCAGTCTTTCAAAACATCCTTCGCATCTTCCAGAGATTCAACTTCTTTTGAAAGTTCTTTAACATTGTTCGAAACAGTCTATAACAAAAAGAAAAATCATTTTATGACAATGTTTAAAAACTTTTCAATATACAAAAATAGTTAAAAAAACTTACCATGATTGTTTGCAATTTATTTTCTAAATGCTGCTGATCTTCACTATCCACATTAAATTTATTTTCTTTGATTAGAATGTTTTGTATCTTATCTATAGAATTTTCAACACTTTGAACGTGTTTTTCATACAAGTCAATGTTACTCTTCACCTTTTCTAGATAATCTTTCCTGTAATCACAGATTAATTTTTAAAAAAATATATTTAATAAAATAATTGACTGGATTTTTATTATACTTAGATAAGTAAAATTACCATGTCAAAAGTGCAGCATGGAGATTAGAAAGACGGTGGCTAAGAGAAGCTTGTTCTATCTGGAGAGAAGATGATACTGACTCGTCGCAGAAAGGAATTATAGTAAGAAGTTGTTCTTTTAATGATAGTTCTAAAGACTCTCCTTCAGCAATACGCTTTAAAAGTTCCTACAGCAGCGATTAATATTATTAAATTTAATAACAAAACAATACAGGTGATGTTTTATTAACAAATATCCTACAGCTCAGTCCAAGACAATTACAATTATAAAACTAAATTACTTGGAAATATTTATAACTATTGTAATAGGATTATAAAAAAAAAATATAATATTAATTAATTTACCTCTATTTTGGCTATAGTTTTAGCTATTGTTTTGGAGTGAATGTATCTGAGTTTCAATTGGTTTCTTTCCTTTTCCATCTTTTTCAACCAATCCATGAGATTACTTTGATCCTGTCGGTACTTATCCCAAACAGTAATTCTAGTTTCAATCTTGAAATGAAAAATTAAAACATTAATTTATCAAGCACAAAATACACAACAGAATCTTTTAAATATTCTTTTAGTCAGAAAAGAATACATAAATAAATTCATAATTATTTCAAGGAAAAGTACTGCTTAGGAGGAGGGCAGAAATGGGGATGCATATGGAAGAAATAATGAAGGTTTAACTAAATAATGCAGTTATTAATGAGGTGTAAAAGTTGGTAGGTTCAGAAATCTCTTATATTTAAGGAGTT
>NW_027115140.1:249622-260332 GCF_000696795.3 Halyomorpha halys
ATCTAGAAACAGAAAAATAAGGAAAGATCACTTCACATACCAACAATGAAAGTTCCACAAAGACATATAAGTTATAATAATACAATTATATTTAGATGATTGATCATATGTAAATTTGAAGATCATTAGGGCAGTGGTCAACAAGAACAAAAAGTTTTCAACTATTTATAGATTGCTGATGCTTCGACTAACAATCTTTATCAGGGCTAAAATAAAAAGATACACTTAAAGTAAAAGTAAAGTAAGAGTAAAAGAGTGACATTAAATAAAACAGAAGTAAAGGTTGAGATATAAACAATCAAAAACTTATAAAATAGAAAGAAGGTTGAAAATAAATACAAAATTCTTATTATTATAGGGGTAACTTATGATGCCTTAAATGTAAAAGGTTTTAACATGTTAAATGTTATAGAATAGGAATGTTAGCAGGCTGATTTGAAGTCCATGTTATATCTTAAATATAGAGGAACTACTAGCAGATTTTCTGGACAACTTGTTTTGTAATTTGTTTTAACCTTGTAATTTGTAGGAGGTTAGACATACTACAGTTCCCATTTCATTTGTGTTTATCTGTTTTCTTCTCCTATTTTTTTTTTTATTACTTTATTATTATTTGTATCCATTAATTTACTAGAGTTTAAAAACATCTAACACAAACTATCAGCAACTAACCTATCAAAATGACAACAGACAAAATGGTGTGGAGCTGTTGCATGACATCATTCTCCATATAACACACTTTAACATGTTAAAATAAAGATGATGAACACCCCTTATGTTAGTTCATAAATTTTTGTATTTACCCTTAACCTCCTTAATATTTTATTTGAGTTTTTGATAGTTTATTTAAATAGAAATTTTTTTATCCCTTCACCTGAACATCTGTTTAATTTAATGTTACTCTTTTGCATTGGCTAACTTCTTTGTATTTTTTTCTTATTTTAGCCAGGATAAATACCTGCATGGTGGGTCAAAATATTGAAAATCAATAAATAATTGAAAACAATTTTTATTCTTCACCACAGCCCTGTCCTTCTCTTTCAAACATAATAATACAAACATCATCTGAGGATTTTTGAAGTGAATTCCAACTTTTGTGCAAATTTGATAACACAATTCCTTTTTATTGATATTTTTAAGACTACTACTTGGAAAAAGTAAATCAAAAATACTTAATAAAAATTAACTTACCTGCTTTTGTTTTTCCATGATGCCTGCCAGCGTTTCATTGTGCATATTCGTCAAGAGATTGAGCTGTTGAGCTGTGTTATGGTCGAGAGCAGAGCTCTCTGCTGGTAACAATGATTTTTGACTGCTAAGCACTGTGTAGTGAACCTTAAATAAAAAAGATAATTATTAGGACAAATTATTAATTATATATTTATTCATATTAATTTTAATTAATAGCCACAAATACCTGACACAGGTGATTGTGCTCATGAAGTTCATGATAGTGCTGCGGGAGTTCAGAATCGAGAAAATGTCTAACATGAATTAAATAATCTTTCCAAAGATTTACAACAGTCGTGAAATCCTCAGTTTTAGCAAATTGCGATGAGAGTTGATGATAATTTTTGAAAGTTTGGCGGAAAGCTTTTTCCCATAGCTTTAAAAAAATAAATGATTAAAAACAAATTATAATACTAAACATAAATGAAAAACTATAGAAATATTTTTATGAAGACAAATGGTACCTGTAAGAGATCGTTCAAGGGAACATCAGGAGCCGAGCTACTGGCAATATTGGACAGTTGAGCATCAGCCTTACCCAGATCTAACAGGCTGTTCCTTAGAGAAATAAGTTGTTCAGTAGTACTTCCTTCTGGGACTCGGGTCAGCTTCTGCGGAAACAAATGCTAAAATTAATTTAAATTTTTTATAATGATGAAAGAAAATATAACGAGAAACATTAAATAACTGGCTATCCTAGCAATGCATCCCTATTGATATATTTGATTATACACTACATATACAGAATGAATCAACAAGATTGAAAATTTGATATTGATCTAGTTAAAATTAAATATTTACATACACAGTATTATTTTTATATTTTAGTAACATAAATTGAACCCACGTATATAATAAAAGATCAACCAACATTTTTATGGAGAAAAAACCAATTCACTATCTCTCAAATGAGCTTATAGAATAGTCTTCAAATTATAATAAAAGTAAACAAAATTCTAGTAGAACCTGCCAAGATTCTAGAAAATTTTTTAAAAAAAATATTCAATATTCCATATCTTTGGTTAATAATTGTCCATTTTCAATGATTTTTTTTCTTTCTTTAGGTAATTTCATCACCTATCATATTATCTTATATACAGTATATGAGAAAATGCATACATTTTAAGTTAAGCACCAATAATATTTAATTTCGATCATAACTTTTTGTACACTGGTTAGTTAAATCCAGGATTTCAATAGATAGAACCTTCCAAGGATGATATCAAACATTGTGAAGAAACAGCGTGTAGCTCCGTTAAGAACTTTAAGAGATCTTAGATAAGTAACTGACGAACATAACATTTTTATTTACATAGATTTTAATTTTATTACAATATATAAATTACTTCTATTAGGAAGACATGAATACTGCAGTAAAAAATTACAGCTTGAGTAAATTTCTCACTTTTTTTTGAGTAATAATATTTTTTCAACAGTATTTTCAATAATCCAGCATATATAGGGAATAGGCTCAGTGAGTAATGTACAGTAATCTTAACTTCTGGCTGAACCAGGTAATGATTTAATCTGTTACATCAGCAAGGGATCAGAAGATCCTCCAGGGGCACATTGAGCTTTGATAAAGTCAATAACCTTAATTAGGGAAAAATCTTAGCAGCTAAGCCTAATTCAGGCCACATCACCTTACACAACCATTGTTCAAGAAAAGGTTCATCTTCATCACTTCATGGTTTGTTAGAGGTACAGAAAAAGTGCAGGTTAATTTATTTCATATAAATAAATCTTACTATAAATTCTAAAAATTAGTTATAAATACTATTGAAAATCAGTTGGACAATAGGAACTGATTTACAACCTAATAGTATTTTTGTGAGACAATATGGTCACGATTGTTTCCCAACCACCTGCTAACGTAAGGTTCTCCTTTTGGGACAAAGTGGTCCAAGAAAGCTTCTTTCAAAACACTGTTCTTACTCCAATGAATTTAAATTATTTTATTTAAAGAGAAACTCTTTATCAACTGGGGTGATTAGACTTTGGGATGTTGAAAATAGGATGCAAATAATTTATACAATAAGCTACTCTGATCCTAATCTAATAATTTATTTAAATACAATTTTAGGTACACTGATATAGATTGTAAAATTTAGCCATGAAAAATGTTTCAGAACAGATTTTTCCTCAATTAATGAGACTGGGTGGAATCCAGGAAGGCTCCAGAACCCACAGGGTTGACTCATAGCTATAGTTCAACAAAAAATAATTAACTGCCACATCCGGATTCAAACCCAGGTCCTTGGAGTTAGTAGCATAGTGCCACAACGTTCCCCTACCCTGTTCCTAAAATAAAGCCAGAGTAAATCAAGTTCTTTTTATTTTGAGTTTTTGACCCATACTGCAGCGCCTATGTAAATTTAGCATGAAATAGAGTCCAATTGAGAGGAATACATAAATAAATATATGTGTTGATCTAAAAGGGTGCAAGTTATTTATAGTTTTCTGAACTAGTAAAAAATATTAAAATTTTTATCACAGTATATTTAAAATTATATTATCAAGATATTAATAATGATCATACTAAGAAAAGAAATTAATAAAAGGAAATTAAATATTAATAATTTAAGTTTAAACTTTATTTTAAAACCAAAAGGAATCAAGGCATTACTTCATAATTTTAAGGGTTTTTCACGTTATTACTTTTTACATTATTGAAATCAAAAGGAGTTGAAAGTTGAACATGCAAACCTAGTTAACAGTAGAAAATACTGGAGCAATAATAAGAGAAACGGGGGTGTGACAAGTGAGTGGAGGGGGAAAGGGTTGCATGTTTTACACAAATTAAAAGAAGTTTCAACTTCAAGGTGCTGGTTGGATTAGTTTTACTTGAGAAACTCCGATCTACGAGATGTAGAAGCTTTGCGTGAAAACCACTTTTCCGCACCTACAAATGACTAACACTAGTTTCGTTGAAACTTTTGACTTATGACTTCATTTAACAGTGGTTCTAAAATGCTTTTCAGCATCAGTTATTTTCACAGTTTGAAGATTTCAAACGCAATGATTCAGTTATACAGATAATAATATAAATTATTAACCTATATTATAAATAATAAAACTGCGAAGTCTGATTCTATAGTATTTACAAAATTAATGCAAATTATAATTAGTGTATTCAATAACTAATACAGACTAATTGAGAAATAGCATACTTAAATTACTTTGCCTTCTGAAACTCTATTATACTATTTGATCTAATAAAATTTTATAAAACTACATAGAAAACTTTTAACTAGCAAAAGCTGTATAAATAAAGTTAAAAACAAAGAAGCATACACTAGCATAAAACATTAATTTTCAAAATACTACCATTACATAAATTAATCTAATAAAAATTAATAAAACAGTTTCAACCATATATTTTCATCTCCACAGAATCAGAGATCAACAAAGAAAAAACTACAAGGTATAAAAATTGAACTTAGTGTTCAAAAGACCCATCACATACTAATTATAACCCTTTTAGTGGGGCAGATTTTCCGGAAAGAATTGCCTTCTAATATTTTTTGTGTTATGATCTCCTCTAGAGAGATTGTGATGTTGATGATCTCTTTAATTTATAAATATAATATAAAATTTTATATATCCTCCTGTGTCATCCCACCTCAAAATTTGGTATGAATCCAACTAATACGAGCCAGAACAAAATATATTAAAAAAATCAAGATGGTATTTTTGAGTTTGTCGCATTTTGTATTAAAAGAAAACACATGCAATTTGAGTTAATTAATTAACATATATTATGTATAATGTACCTCCTGTATTGCTTCTATCAACTGAGTTCTTAATTTTGCAGCTGGTTCGACGGGCGGAGGAGATACGATTTCTTTGGCCTCCGCTAATTTTCGAGTCAGCAAACTGACCTCTGGTGCTAATATTCCTTCTATTCCTGTTTCTTGAGCGATTTGATCAGCTAGCTCCTGAACCTGTTTTAGAGCCTCTTGTTTTTTCTCCCATTCCTGTAAATTATGCTTATAGAATAAAATAAATCATTGCAAAAACATAAAACTGTAGTAATAACCCTGATGTAATCTGTTTTTAATAGTTCAAAACAAAGTAGTTTTAGTACACTAATTGAAACATCACAACAAAATTATGAAATTATGAATTAGTCATTGTACTTAGTTATAATGAACAATAAAAATGTCTTATTGAACTTATTTATATACTTCAAAATTCCAGTTCCCCCATCTTTTTTTTTTTGGATTATTTTATGTCCAAAAAATTTAAATGAAATTAATAAATAAATTGTCTAAAACCCACTAATATTTATAATGTAATTTTATCAATAATATTCTTATTTTATTTTTCTTATTTATTTTTTCACATGAAATATATTTTGAATGATTTTATTTTAAAAATATAATTTTCAATTTTAAAAATGGAAAAACAAAATTTATCTTTTTTTTTTTTCTTAGGATACAGTTTAGTCTGTAAGGAAGATTAGAGTTCATTCAATCAGTTCATGAATCTATCTCTAACCATTAAGTTATTATCTGCACTGTGCGTTTATCGCATGCTACAAATGTACAGTTTGGATATAACTCAAAGTTAAGCGATCATCCTACCAAAGAGCTGTCAGAAAGCTTATAAAATAAGAAGAAAATACAAAGAAACAGATAGTTGAAATAAATATTCTGGAACACAATTGGTCTCCATTGCTTGAAAGGTAATATTTGAAAATAGACTGTTTGACACATTTAATTATTTTCTATATTCAAGGTTATCTATCAAAAGATAGATCTCAAAAGTTGAGACAAATATTTTATTCAAAATTAAATGGAAACAAAACAAACAGATTACACATATTACTAAATTCAAATTTTAGAAATCTAATACTCTGTCAAGTTATTCTTTTATCAAAATGATAAATGTTGAGAAGTCAAAGAATAACCAGTAGAGTAAAGATTTTATGAGACAGAGCTGGAGAAAAATAAGTGCAAATAAAACTGTAGAATTAAAATTGCCATGGATACAATGTTCCTTTGGTAATGAAGCAATATTAAATGAAAATGTATCCATCGGAAATTTAGTTATTAAGTTAGGTATAGATTTTAGATTCACTAATATTTGTCCAACTCTGCTACAAGCTTCGTAAGTACTAAGCCCTTCAGAATAAGAGGGTTAATGCTTGTAAATGATTGCAATTTGAATCATCAAACTTGTTTTGTGGTAAACAGCTGGAAATAAACTGTTCAGGCGTGACATGGATCATATAAGGTTATTATGGTACGATACATGGATCTTATAAATGTTGAGAAGTCGAAAAATAATTAGAAGGATAATTTCATGAGGCAGAGCAGAAAAAAAAATTAGTGCAACAAAAACTATAGCATTAAAATTGCCATGGATACAATATTCATTTAGTAATGAACCATTATTAAATGAAAATGTATCCATGGCAAATTTAGTAATCAAGTTATTATTATTGTTTATTTTGTAATTTTACACATGCCTTTTGGCATGTAGCGTAAATTTATAATCCAAGTTATTAAGTTAGCCATAGTTTTTAGTTACACTAATATTAGTCCAACTCTACTACTTGGCAAATATTAAGCCAACAAAAAGGTAAACAGATAACACTAAGTGTTGATATGAAAGTGATATTGTTAAGTTTATTTGGAATTAAAAGTTTTAAAAATTAATGATATTGTGACAAAATGGGATGATTTGACTGATATTAATGACCAAGGCAGAATAGCCAGTAAAAAGGTTTCAATATTTGGATATGAGGTGTAAATTTAAGATTGACTTTGAAGATGGCTGAATTGGCCCAAACGTTAGATTGTTAAAGAAACAATAAATAGTGTTGAGACTTAACCTGAATACTAATTAATTTATTTAAACAATATAATATATTGTTGAAACATGGATCATTTAAGGGCCACTAATTCAATGCAATAACACAGTGATATGATGCTAGTAAATGTCTACTAATTAATTAATTTGAATTCGGGGGGGGGGGAGGAGTGAGTTTAAATAATCATTTCAACATAACCCAATAATATCATCCAATTGTGGGATGGAGTTCTGAACATAGGAGCACGTTCTAGACTTGACCTCCATAAGTTATATAGCGACTGAAGCGGAAATGACAAGATTATTGTAAATCCACCGCTAATAGAGATAAGGTGTATAAATTTACCTTTATCAGTCCTACGTTTCCTTTCAGATAGTATAATTAGACTATAGCTATATAGCTTTAAGCCTGTAGTTTTGAAATGTTGGTCTGAAATAAATCGGATACAGCATTTAGTAAAAACATAAGTAATCATTTAGCAACAGAAGATGAATATCATAAAAAAGTCAATAAAATGTTTCTTCCTTAATAAACGCGTATTTTCAAAAACATCATCCCAAAGAACCACGCCTGCGTATCAATAACGAATTATGAATTATTAGCATACAATACTATCTGCGATAATGAGCATGTTTAATTATGATCATGATCTCGATCATGCAAGATTGCAGAGACCCTAACAGAAAAATGTATAACTAAATCGAAATAATACATTTCACTTTTACAATACATACCTACTTGTAAATCGTAATTTAAAAAATATTCATGTCAAGCGAAATGTCAAACGAATTAGTAAATAAATATGTACTAGAGAAAATGAAACAAATGATCGATCATCTTTGTCAAACGCCATTTCCGCTTTCTGCGATTAAAAAAAACAAAACAACATTCAACAGTTTCGCATACAATTTTGGATTTTTTCCTTGTTATATTTAGAGTTTTATCTACAACAAATTTTATTAATGACTAATGTTAAATTAATTGTTTTAATGTAAAAAATATTCAAAAACTATTTTTGTTCTGTTGAATAATTTCTTTGGAGGGTAAAAAAAAATGTTTCCAACAATTTTGAGCGGATTTCCCGAGGGTTTTGGGGAGTATACACTGACCTCTATAAATAGCGTTTATAAACTATTTTGAACATAGTAACCTCTTTGAGTATAATTTTATCACAATCTTTGCAGTTTAAAGTAGGTTCTAAAATTTCCAAACTTCTTTAATTTCAAATTATTTCAGGGCAAACAGAAACAACCCCCAACCCTCCCTTAAAACAATTATTTTCAAAATACTTGTTAGATTCTATGTAATATGTACCTCCATATCTTTTAAACAGACTAATTGTATACATTTATGTATATATTTAAATCATACAAAAGATACTCCCCCCTTAAGGACACCTCTCAATAGAGGACATAGCTTTTCCATATGCGTGAGTATAGAAAATGAATAAAAAGCGTTTAGTTCACTTACTAATTATATATTACACAATTTATTCATTCTTTATTTAAGGTTTGACGTTTTCTTATTTAGGAAAGGTTAGACGGGTTGTCACACAGGTTACCAACCTATTCTATTGGTTACTAACCTATTCACCCAGAGTGGGAAAATCGAGATATACTTTGAGGCATTTGGGTAAGCTATCTACCAAGTGAATCATCGTGTTTTAGAGAGTAAGTAACTAGTTTCTTCAATGAATATTCTATAAAACATATAATTAAATATTAGCAATGCATTTTTTTTTAAATATCAATCATACGTATGAGAATAATTCAAATCATTTATTCTAGAATGATTTCAGATAATACAGGAAAAAATTTCCAGACAATTTTCAAAATGCTTGAAAAATCTTGCTTTAATAAAATTCTTAAAATTGAAATAAAGTTCAACCTTAGGAGAATCAATTTTGTCGAAAACGTAATTTAGAACTTTTCTAAAATTAATGATCTAATTAATTTTTTTTAGCTATAGAAATATAGAATTGATGTTCTGTGTTATACTATTTCTTTAAAAACATGATCGATGTACGTTCATCATTTCATGCCATAAATGAAAAATTGATGCAGGTATATAATTTTAAACTATGAAATAAAATTAATATTTCTAGAACTTATAAGGTTTTTATAATCGAAGTTAATCACGGTAGATGTTAAATCAAATAATATATTCTACAATTTACTGATTATTGTATGATATTTACAAATTTAAAGAAGTATTAACTATCAAATTGGATAAAAATATAATTAATGGAACGATACACACGGCTTAACTAACCTATAACGACTATTCATAACAATAAGAAAGGAGAAATAAATCTTCAAGTTCAACTCACGGCGTAGAAATTACGTCGAAGCAGTAAAAGGCTCCGTGGCACGCTAAACTTAAATATATTTTTTCGTAACTAGCCCGATTTTATGACCTAATTTTAAGAAAACGATAGACCTCCCCCCCCCCACTCCCCAAAAAAAATGATACAGCAATTGGCTATTTTTTATCACATTCAAAACAAACTATTAAGCTAGATTTTGTTCCTTTATACAAATAAAAATTTATATTAGCATTTTAAAATTTTTCTTATCACGTTGAAGAAACGAAATGAAACTTAATAATTGTGTGAATAAATTTTACGTGATGAAAATTTGTCGATTGACATATTTTTTTTTATTTAAATGAGAAATTTTTTTCTAAAAATGGCCTTGTTTAGAAAAAAAATATTTAAGTTTGGCGTCCTTTAATACAACCCATAAACATATATATTCTAAATGTAGAACTCAATTCTCTACTCACAAAAAATTAATAATTGGCATGAAAAAAACTCTAATTTGAATAAAAAAAAAATTTTTAAACATACATTTGTTCTTGGAAATGCAATGTTGTAAGAGAAAATCACATTTCTTCCAGTACACCTACACCAAATAAGACTGCCTATACGAAGACCTGCTATGTGAATCGAAATATTGGCAATGAATAAATGATAGAAAATATTTCTAAAATTTGTTTTCCCTACAACCCCGACTATAAAATTCACGTAAAAACCATGCCAACCATCTACACATAAAATAAACTATATTTTCGAAATAAAAAAAATTCATGGTTACAAATCTAGTTTAATTTAAACTAGAGGTTTCCAGGTTTAATATAAAGTTAAATAGTATAACTTGAAAATGTGAGTTTAGCAGTTAGATCATTGAAATAACATATCTTGGTTTGATAAGCCAGTGGTCTGGCAATGACAAATTTAACTTCTTTGTATCTGATCTGAATCAGGCACCTCTTTTCATTTAGACATAGCAAATTTCTACAAGTATAAAAGAGAAACCTCCTAAATATTTTATACGAAGGTAAACAGATAACTAAGTGTTTATTTGACAACAAAAAAGTAGGTATTTTTAGGGAATTTTTTTTGGGGGGGAGTATTAACACTTACTAGACAAATATGTTTCGAGTTTTCACTTCGGTTTGAAAAATATAATTATTTTAGAAAGTTGACCAAATTAAAATAGGTCTTGTTTCTACATTGCGAGATCTGTTTTCTTTACCCTCCTCCCTTAATACTATTGAGCAGAATATAATGAAAATTACTGGTAACAAATGGAAAATTTATATATTACATATTTCAATAATATTAAACAATATAGAAATTGTAGTGCATAAATCATTTGAAC
>NW_027115140.1:260977-270583 GCF_000696795.3 Halyomorpha halys
AGAGCTAAATGATGCAGAGCTATAAATAGATTTCTATTAACATGTGGAATAATACATATTGTTTACATTAATTCAGCAAATCGTCACCATAGAAACAACTTGAGTTGTCTCAATATTGTCAACTTTTCAGGATACAAAGAAAAAACTCCATCTTTACTATATTTTCTTTTAAAAAGGATAATTATAAAAAGTTAAATGAGTTATTTATATTTTTTGGCGATTGTCTAAATTATGCTCTGTAAAAAAATCCACAACAATCATTAGTTAATTTTGTCTGGAATAAAATCTCCAGAGCAGCTAATCATGTTTATTATTTGCTCAATTTAAAACATTCTTCGAAATTCACAAATACTGCAATAACATCAACACGACTATACTAATAAACACGACACTTCAGTATGTCTTAAGAGTCCTATAAAGTATAAGAATAGAGTCCTATAGAGTATAGAATAGATTTCTATTCAAGCAATGGCGCAAAGACAAAGCTTAAAAAAAAACAGGAAATATAAGATACAATTTTTCTTTGTTTGACACTATTTTTCCTCCGTTAGAAAATCTATAATTTATTCCTACGTATTAGGAGAGTAGAAATTTAACTACCTAAATATTTTTAGTAGGGTTGAATTTGTATAAAATCTTAAAGAGTTATGAATGTTTGTTTGAACACTGGACATAGAGAAAACAACCTTAATAATAATAATAAAGGGTAACGCGAACCCCAAGGTTCGATGCCGATACATACATCTTTCCAGTGATACCACTCCAAACCCAATTCTAATACAAATTCAGTTTTAACGCAATCCTCCCATCTATGTTTCGGTCTACCACTCGCCCGTTTACCCGTCGGTTCAGTGTTAAGATTTTAGGGATCCGTTCGCCTCACAACCTTACACACCCATCTTATTCGCCGCAATAATGTAACCTGAATTATATTTACCGAGTGCAGTTCACCCAATTCGGAGTTGTGTAGCCTTCTAGATTCTCTGGTTAACTTATCCTTTTTCGATCCGAATATTTGACGTAATACTTATTTTTAAAAAAAACCTTAAGGCACTGTTGTTCCCTTGGTGTAAGAGCCCACGTTTCGTATACACAGTGGGAAGGATAACAAATTCGTAACTTCTAAGTTTTTGGACAGAAGGCGCGAGCAAAGAAATTTCGAGATTGATAAATAACAAGCTTTTCCCGCCTTTACCTTCATTTTTATTTTTACAAAATTCCCACTTTTTATTTCCTTGAAATCAGAAAATTTATTTAAAAATTTTTTTTTGTCCTACTTTACAGGAAGCATCTTTTCTGTTTTAGTATATTTGTGTACTTTTAATACATTCGGAAATATTATTTTCTTATTATATATTACAAAGAAATCGATTGGTATATAACAAACAAAATAAATAAATAATGATAAAGGCCAGAAAACGATAAAAAAAATTGCTAAAATTAATCTTTTTTTTTCTTGACTCCTACTGTGTATTGGCAAGAACCCTCCGACACGTGCCTAATATTCGACCGAGTATCACCAAAATAGTTCAAATACTTCTTGATCATAGTTTTGGGAACTAAAGAATATGACGAATTAAAACATAATATAACACTTCACGAATGAATAAACTAATTGAAAGATGAACTCTAAAAGGAGTCAAATCCGGCTTGGGACACTATAAGGGAATAATAATTAGACGCGGCAAAAATTATTTTCATACAAAAAAATTAACATGGAGGTTAAATAATAACTAAAAACAAAAAAAAGATATATCTAAAAAAATTTTTTCATTGGGTCAGCTTAGAGCATAATTTCGTTAAACAAGTAATGTTAGGGAAATTCAGCAGGGGCTATTGAATAAAATAGTGTGGTTAAATGATTATGTTACTTCTACAGCGACAAAATCTTCCTTTACATAAGTGATATATCATGCTTTTCACTAGACTCAAAATAATAATAAAAATATTTATTTTTATTAATTTAAATAATAAATGTACTTCACAAAGGTGATGGAACATGTTTTAGTGCCTGTCATATATTTTACTAAGAGATGATCGGTATACAGAACATCCTATATTAATGAATTATTGTAAACGTACTTGACATGTATTCTTTGTTTTCTATGAATTTTCTAAAACTATCCTTTTATTTATTTTATTTTTTTATTTATAAGAATAACGCAATAGGTTTATTTCGTTTTGGATTACTTTGTCACCGCTCCTTCATTTAAAAACATTCAAAGCGTTGACAACTGAGGTCATGTCAATTGACACTTGAAACGTGTCACGACAAAGTATTCTCCGAGAGATAACCACATCTTAGTAAATTCCTTTAAGCTAAGGAGTTCCTTAAAAATGAATTTTTTTTTATTTTTTAGTAGAAATATACAAAACGAAAGAAAATTAATTTATTACATTTAAATTTTAGAAAACACCCATCGATTCTACCGGAGAAGTTTATGAAGTAGCTTAAACTTTTGACCTGGTTTCTCACTATAGGTTATCCTTCATTTTATTTTTCAGCTGGAGATAATTTTTTTTTCTCAATACTTTGTCCTCACGTTTCAGAGTACTTCTTCAGAATGTTTCATACCCCTTGAAGAAGTCTCCCGAACGTGAGGTCGAAATAGTAGAGAAAATTGCCTTACATAAAAAGTCTAAGAAGGGTAGTGAAGTATAATTTTCGAATATTAATAACCTTTTTCTAACACTTATACTTACTTACATCCATTTTAATTTACTGATTTATTAAAAATTGCACCACGAATTTTCATCCGGTTTAGTTCAATACATTTTTAAAAAAGAAAAAATAATATTTGGAGAAAATTTTAGTGAAAACTTTAAATGCAAAGAAATAATTGTATTATGTACAGATGATTAAAGGCATGTGAATTAGAAGGTCAGGGTTACGGTCGAGAACAAAAAATTAAGAAATAGTTCCAAACATTTCGATTTTCACTAATTGGAAAGGTTTCGACCCACCTTGCATGTTTTCATCAGGACTATAATAAAATGATATAATAGAAAAAGATAATGTAAGAGCATAAGAGTGGTATGTGTATAAAACAGATATAGAGCTAGAGATATAAACCCATTCATATAAACTAATATAAAATATAAATAAAAAATAATGAAGATGTTTCATCTTAAACTTCCTTACCTTTTTTTATATAGACGTCTTTCTTTATTTCTACTTATGAATCTGTTTTATTTACATGTCATATTTATACTCCTCTATTATCTTTATTCCCATTTATTATTTTAGCCCCAATTAAGACATTATCATTATCGAGTAATTGAGTTAAGAAAACGACACAAATCACGCAAAAGAAAGAAAAAAAAAGTAAATAAGATTCGCGAATAACTTGAATGATTTTCCGTCGTCAGATTTGAAACGGTCACGTAAAGTAATTGAAGAAAACTTTCGAGGAAGTATTGTAACTAAGTGGCGAAACAATTTCTATAATTTGCTTTTGCTGTTATAAAATGTATAACACTTCTTCCTCGAAAAAGTAGGACAGTTTCCTTTTGAAAGTAATACATAATATTCGTATTAGCTCTGGAAAAATTTAAGGGCATTTTAATTCATTTCATAGCTTATTTTGATTTTGATTTTGATTTTGATTTTAATATTTTTAAGAAAAAAATTGGTCACAGATGACGCGTAAAAGAAAAATTTTATATTGAAACTGCGAACAGATACGGAAAAGGAAGGTTATGTCGTAAAAACCTGGATGAATAGCAGATGTAAATCGCATTTAGAATTAATAATTGAGAATACAGAAATAATTGGGTAAACTTAAGCAGAAACAAAAAGTTATGTTCCAATTTTAAAGCTTTATCATTATGATATTATGATGTTATTTATTTACTTAATACTTAATTTACGCATGCTTGTTTGTTTTCAAGATGGCTAATTTAAATTTCAAAAATTGATTACTTATTCGTTATTCAATTTTTCACTTCCTCATAATTTTTCCTTGCAAATTATTTTCTAAACAGGGGGTCGATATGTATTAGAGCAAATGTAGTACATTATTTTATTCAAGGTTCTAAATAAATAAAACATATATTTTTTAAGCAGTTGATTCCTTTCACAGAAGTAGATAACTCATCTATTTTGTGACAAAAAAAAGGAGGTAACATCAATACTAAAATTTATGTAACTCTATAATTCATTAATGACTTATATAAAATAACATATAAATCTAAGTTGGAAATTAAATTTTTCACCGAAAATACACTCAGTCCTGTTTACTCCATGTAAAAATTAATTATTTTTTTAAAAATATAAATAGAATACATAAATAAACAAATGATTATATACGTTTACAACTGAAATAAAATTTTCTTTATTTAACAAAAATAAATTTTAATTATAACCGACTGTAAATATACATTTTAGGAGCTTGGACTTATAAACATTACAAATAAAAACCATAAAATATAAAACATTAATCTGAATTTTTTTCCTTTGAAGTAACAAAAATATTTCTTCACATGAAGAAAGTCAGACTTTCTCAAAAACACCAAAATAAATAAATAATAATAAACATATTTAAAATTCAACAAAAATATTTGTATCTAACACATAAAAACTTTTGGTGATAATGAATGCTTATTTTTTTTATGAATGAAAAAACTACCCTAATAAGCAGAATAATGATAAAATAATTGAGGAAATTGTTCAAAAACGATTTTCACGTAACAAAGAATTTTGAATTTCGATTTGTTTTCTTTATAGTTTACAAAAATTTGAAAAATCGGAGCTACCTCCTTTTTGGACCAAACCCTTCAATTAATTATAATTTTTAGGTTGGAATAAACTATACACTTTAATTTAAAATATACAAAAATATAAATTACCTTTATTAATTCAATATAATAAATGCATCACAACTGAATTTTATATTCCACATGTCCGTTGTAATTTTAATTAAATTTTTATTTGGAAAAAAAAATAAAAATAAAATAATAGTAGGTATTTTTTATTTAATTTTACTTTATTCAGCTAATGTTTAAATAATTTTCTATGCTATCTTATACTCCTAAATTAGTTCTACGTGGTTTGTTTCTTGTTTATTCGGATCTGACGAAGATTCAGAATAGGGGTAGAAAAAAAGATGGCTTATTAATTTTTTTGACCGACCCCGCACTATCTCACTAATAATTCATTAAAATATTTTGCAATCTACTTCCAATTACCTTTAAAGACGAATGATTAATAAAAAAATAAACAGTAATAAATATTATTGCTATGAAATAAAACTTATCTATTAATGTTCTATTGTCAAGATGACATTAAAAGAGAGAACAGTGAATTTCATGTTATTTATGTCTTTACATATTAATTAATTATAAGCAGTTATTATAGATATGTCAATTAAAAAACTCAAATTTTGGATTCAAGAGTTAATATAAAATTATAAGCTGAGAAAAAATAATATTAATTACTTTTGTGAAAAACGAAAATCAATTATTATTGAATGTATATATTAAATATTGAATTGATTAATAATTAATACTCAAATAATGATAATTTCAGTTTGGAATGTATGTTCTTTATGCAAAATAGAACAACAATTACATCGCTTATATTAATAATAAACACTAATATTAGTTACATTCCATTTAAATTTCAAATCAAATGTAAACAAATTCATTTTCATGGTTGTTTATAGTTGCTAAAGAACAATGCCATCATTCACCGGGCAGCATCTTGGCGCCCAATTGGTCAGAATTAGAGGGCTACCGGAAAAAAATGGTTCTTTAATTAAATTGGTACCAGACATCCTTAATTCGGAACAAGTCTAGTACAATTTCTGTAAAATGTTCGGGAAAACGAGCACAATGAGACATATTCAATTATTTTTTTAATATAACATCTAAACCAGAAATGTAATTTTTATTTATGTATAAAATGTATCCAACAAATGAGAAACATTCAACCTAAAGTCAGAATCGCTGCCTCAATTCAACAATGTAACATAAAAAAATGGTGATTTTGAGATATACATATAATCTTAGAAATAAGGGTAAGATCTTAACTTAAAAATCTTAACAATAAACATAGAATCTTAGTAAAACATATGTCATAAAATATAAGTATAAACATATTTCGAGATATTACAGTTTTGAACTGTAATCCACTTTTTCAAAAATATTATGTGGAAATCTCATGAAGATAAGTAAAATTTGTATTGGAAATATTAATTCGTAACACCTATTATACGTATATATAGAGTAATTTGAATTTGTAAAAAAAAACTTTATTTTTGAGAAATGGATATATTTTATTATGATAGGATGTTTCTCAAACCATATTCTGCCTTTAATTTATTTAAATACTTAATATCAATTTTAAAAAATATGGGTTAATTTTCGAAAGTATTTGGATGAAATGAGTTAAAACTGTTAGACAAGTATCATTCTAAAGTTTTAATAATAATTTAAAGATTTTAAATAATTAACCATAGATAATTAATAATTTTTCATAATGCATATTTTTCCTATATACTTTTTAAAATTATCATACTTCTGTTTTGACGTGTAACGACTAATTTTTAGATGTAGAATTTTAATTTGTAATACAAAACTTTATTTATGAGAATAA
Source organism: Halyomorpha halys (assembly GCF_000696795.3). Lineage (NCBI taxonomy): Eukaryota > Metazoa > Arthropoda > Insecta > Hemiptera > Pentatomidae > Halyomorpha > Halyomorpha halys. Next base: position 267,573 of record NW_027115140.1, read on the forward strand.
ATATACATATCGATTCTTTATTAGAATAGTATATCTGGAAAAAAAAACTAATTTGTATTTGACGTATTCTGTAGATAGTACCGTAGACTGTGGTTACTTTTTGACAGCCCTACTAGACTTTGGAAGAGTATAGAGGAACTGCTGTAGAATAGAAACCCCTGTTAACGGTACTATCTTTGGAAAAAACCCATTTCACAATAACTTTTTTTATTAGATGTGTCACTATTCAAGTAATGCAACGATTATTATCTTATGATAGATTGTTCTTCAGTCTTTAATTTATTTAGCTCTTTAAATACACTGAAATATGATTAATTTTTTATTAACACTAATAAAATGAGTTGAAAATATTAAAGAAGTATCTAAAAGATTAGTTTTTAAATGAAATATTAATTTTTCATCGTGGATATTTATTTACATAATTTTCATATGCTTGTTTATTTATTTTTTTAAACGGTCCCATTAATTTTTAATGCCTATATTTAAGAGAAAAATTCGAAATTTTGAAATGATTTTTGAGTGATATTTACTTCATATTGATTTGAATTATTTTTCTAAATTTACAGAGTGATTAAAGCTAAGAGTTGTCAAAAAATTTGCTGTAAATAAACAGAACGGTTATGCTATTTCTCAATTATTATTAGACTAGAATAAGATTTTTTGTGATTAATTATTTTCAAGATTATTATGATTTATATTAGTTATTATAATTCAGACTTCCTTTGCAAATAGCTCGATTTGGGAAGATTTTTTAAACACATTTCTCCGTGTTCAAGACACCGAAGGTGTACAAACGCTACGCTAGAAATTCTGGTTACTTTCATATAATGATGGGCCCTTAGAAGTAGATATATTTTTTAAAAATATATATAGGTATTTACTACGAGATCGGACTGGTGGACCTTACATGGTTATTATTAGTTCGATTATTAGAAATAAAGAACAAAGACAACACAACTATTCATTTTAAAGACCACTTTGTGATTCAAGAATACATTAAATCTAGGCAAGAGATAGGAAAATTGTTTTTATCTATTAATGTACTTACTCCATCTAAGTAGGTAATTTAATAATTGATAATCCTGCCTTATCTACGACTTTGAAATTTTCCGGAATATAACTTCTAAAAATTAAAAAAATCTAAAAGGTTGAAGTAGACGGTTACCACTTAAAACTAAACTTTAAAAGGTATCAGTTTTAGAGTATGATGAACGTGACCAATAGTCATGTATGTTATAAAATAATAAAGATGATACACAATAGAATTATATGAATGGTCAGAAATCAGTATAAATTTACCTTACTTCCTCTCCCGAAAGAACTAGAGTAGAACATACTTTATCTTGGGGCGGTTGCACACTTATTCTAACAACTGAGAATAATTGAATAGATTACCTCATCTGGTTCCATAAACACGACAATGTCATTTCTTTGACAGATATCACTGAAACACCCCCCACCCTATATCCTCCCCCACAGACGATCGGGCGAAGACTGACTCCTTCACAGAACCTATCTTCCTGTCCGGCCAACACCATCTGGCGGTTATATATAGAAGCAGAAGCGCCTTCCACTCCACCTTCCTTATCGAGGGGGATACAAACACTCAGATATGCTCCTATTTCAGCCTGGATTATGTCTAGAGAGTAAATATCCGAGGATAGCTTTTTATAAATAGATCTTATCAAGTCTTAGAAGGATCTGCTTTTCATCGATGCAGTTTTTTTTTAATAATTTATATAACATCCTTTTAAAGCAGGAAAATAAGTTTTCGTATTATTACACTCGATAAGATAGTATGAAAATTGGGCGTGTTTTTCCAATTGTAGATGACAGGGTAAACACAGGGAGGGATATTAAAATATAGTGGCCTCCCGCTATAATGCGGGTTAGGGAGGAATGTACAACCTTCCTAACAGAAATATCTACTCTATAGTGAGGGCAGAAGAATTAACTAAGTTTAAAACTCATAAAATGTACTTATTATAATTTTGTAACTTAAAAAAATTGATTGTAGGTTGATACTCTGGGTAAAAGGTACGCCAAATAGAATAATCAAAACTATTTATTAGTAACTCAGGTTTTAATAAATAAATTTTTAAACAAAATCAGATTAATAATAAATAGTAATTAGAAATGTTATTAGCAAAATCATCCGTATCGTTTGTTACAAGTAAAATATATTTATAGATTTTTTTTCCCCGAGCCCTTTGAAACAGAAAATAATACATGAATTAATAAACTTCATTACGTAAGTGAAACATAAATAAAATTAAATACAACTTTTTTCTACCGTTGGTACTTGAAAGTGAGAATGGAACATGCAATGGAGAATGGAATATTTATTGATGAGAAATGTAAAATACACAACTGTTTGACCACAAGCTTGAAAAAATTATATTATACTATATTATCTAGTAACGAGATATGATAAAAGTAGAAATTTATTCCACATTGCTTAATGAAAGGGGCTGAATAACTCAATGAATACGAATGATAAAACTGCACAAAGCTCTCGTCAGTCCATTCTACTCCTAGCCTCAACCACTCAGTAGCCGAGCGATCGAAACCATGGACCTCTCGCGAAAATTAATTACTCAAAGATGGTACAGGTAGCGACCAAAATTTGGTTATTTATCAATTTGGAGGGTATGAAAAAAAAAAATACAGAAAGTAGGAGAACAAAACTATTTATTAGTAGCCTGATTTTAGTAGTTATTATACAAATGGCAAAATCAAAATACCAATAAACAGTTTGAATTTCTGGTATTTTGAGTATTTTTTAAAATTAAAGAATAGCAGAACCGGTAATGCTTCGCTTATCATTCTAAAGTTTTAATAATAATTTAAAGATTTTAAATAATTAACCATAGATAATTAATAATTTTTCATAATGTATATTTTTCCTATATACTTTTTAAAATTATCATACTTCTGTTTTGACGTGTAACGACTAATTTTTAGATGTAGAAAATATTAATTACTTTTGTGAAAAACGAAAATCAATTATT
>NW_027115140.1:270633-271192 GCF_000696795.3 Halyomorpha halys
CGGACCATATTCCATTCATCTATACACACGGTCAATCAATAATCTTCCAGTATGAATTAATAAACTTCATTACGTAAGTGAAACATAAATCAAATTAAATACAACTTTTTTCTACCATTGGTACTTGAAAGTGAGAATGGAACATGCACTGGAGAATGGAACATTTATTGATGAGAAATGTAAAATATACAACTGTTTGACCACAAACTTGAAACAATGGCAGTATTATATAGTAACGAAATATGATAAAAGTTGAGATTTATTCCACAATACTTAATAAAAGGGACTGAATAAGTCAATATCAGAACACGAATGATACAACTGCACATTGTTAAGCTCTCGTCAGTCCATTCTCCCAGCCTCACCACTCACAGTAGGCGTGCGATCCAAACCATGGACCTCTGGCGAACATTAATTACTCAAAGATGGTACTTGTAGCGACCAAAAAAGGTACACAAAATAGAAGAACAAAACTATTTATTAGTAGCCTGATTTTAGTAGTTGTTATATAAATAGTAAAATCAAGGTACTAATAAATAGTTTGTATTTCTGGTATTTT
>NW_027115140.1:273687-284442 GCF_000696795.3 Halyomorpha halys
GTACCAACAAACAAATATTATTGTTTTTTATCTATTATGAAACTATTTATTTGAATTTTTATCATCCATAACCTATATTATTTACATAATAATGTATTTACGTTTCCTTTCATTTTCCCTATCTTTATTTTATTCCTTTTTATAATGAAAATAGAGAAAATGGAGTAGAATAGCCGAGAAAAAAAAAAATCAAAAGAACAAAACAAGCGTGTGAAAGTCGACGTCCGTTGCTTCCTTTGTTTAACAAGAATTTGTACAAGTCTTTGATTTGCGGCAAGTGGAAAACGTATAGATCCTGAATAAAATTACCAGCGAAAAAAGATATGTATATATCAAACAAGTTATGTATATATCGGTTTCAGAGATCACTAGTTCCCTATTCTTTTGGATACTCATTTACCTTTAAGTGGTTGAATAAAATCATTTTCCGGATCTAATAATCTCTTTAGGCAAATAATCAAGTTTATACGAGGCTCATATTCAGAAACCTACTAATAAATAAGCATGAAAAAACTAACATAAAACTGCGATGAATTTTAATATTTAGATATTTAGAATATGCACATAATTCCATTTCATGAGGGCCGGAAGTCATAGCACTCTAGTACAAAAGATTGGTTTGTATACGAACTATTTTAAGCTTGCATTTTTGTGGACCGTGCGTTCTATAGGCGGCTTACTACATCATGGTTATTAAAAGCACTAGGAGCTCATGCTATTTTAAAATGACTAAATTTTAAATAATAACAAAAAAAAAATGAGATAATACAAGTATAATCGCCAATTAAAAATAAATATAGAACACTCATTAGAAACAATATTGTTTGAATATTCTCTAAATTGGGGTATTAATACGAATGCAAGAGATATACTGATGACTTCAGGTTTCAAACTTTCAAATCATTTCACATAACAAATGAACAATGACTTTTAAGTTTTACTAATAAAGATATGAAAGTCATAGTTATCTCAGGAATTGTAAAGTTTCTTTTGAGTTTCATATCTTTAACATCATTAGTAATAAGGTACTTTTTTAATTAGTTAATATCAATAGTAAATTTATCGTTAAAATTATAATAAATAATAAAAAATCGAATAGAAAGCGAAATAAAATAACCTGTTTTTCTTAAACAACCTTTAGACTATTAAAAAAAATTAAATACAAAACAAAATATAAAATGTTATTTTAATTAATATTTTACATCGTTACTACAGCTAAGGAAGGTTCGTATTGATGTACTAAATAAAAAAAAAATATCCTCAGAATATTTTATGTACAACAAAGGCTTTGTCTGCTTAAGAAAGGTACAAAAAAAGTGCCCCAGAGTAATTTCATATATAAATAATCTGTCTCCTTTTTTTTTAGTAATTGCTATTATAGTTAATATTACAATTAATAATTTTAATAACATAATTCTCGGCTAGAGAATACTACAAATTAGGCGAATTCATATTTAACAAAATTTGTTATATAGAGGAAATTTGATAGAAAGGTTCATTTTGTTTAGTTACACATTATAAGTAACAGATGTGGACCAGCGGTTCTCAAAGTGGGGGTGGAGAGCCCCAAGCGTACGCTATATAGGGGTGCCAGTAAGAGAATGAAAACACTAAAATAAAAAAACCATTTAAATAGCAAATATACAGTGCATTTAGCATTTATTTTGAACTTCTTTTATTTCGTTTCCTACACATTGAACCTTTCTAAGGATAACTGTGCCAATATTTAAAATTTTTTTTTAGCTCAAGAAGGGTGCTGCGAAATTTGTTTAGCCCAAGAAGAGTGCTGTTGCGAAAAAACTTTGAGAAAAACTGGTTATAGACGACCCAAAGAATTTTAAAAATTAGATAAATTTATCAATAGGAAAAAAACCCATCCTATAGCTAGGCAAGTTCATGTTTACGGTTGATCAATAGGTTAGGATGGAAAGTTCTAATTCTGTGGAATTTAGAAATAATTGTAAGGTAACATTATCTAAAAACAATGAAAAAATATTAATATTTTTTCTCGAAGCAGCCTAAATGTTAGTTACCTAGTTAAAATATTCATCTACCGTAATGACTATTATAATTTTCTTCAATACTCCATAATTTTACTTTTTAAAAAAAAAAATGGTATTTTGAGACAATTTTTTAGAGTAATACATAAAAAATATATTGTAATAATCATAATAAAGCTAAGGAAAATAGAACATTTGATAAAAATCACAAGAACAGATCTAGCCCTAACAAAAGCTTTCCATTCTCCCCTCAATTTATCTCTCAAACCGTTTAGCGGTTGGTTCTCTACTGATATTGGTGTTAAAAAAAAAAAAAAGTTGAAATGAATACAAGGCTAAAATCAAATGTTAGTTTTTAGGGAAAATATTTTATTAAACTAGTATTACTCATTTTGAAAGTAAAACACTATCTTTGAAGAAATGAGGGGAAAACATTCAAACATAAAGATAAGAGAAAATAAAGGATTCGGGGTGAGTAACAGATAACGGTAAAAAGGGAACTGCCACCTATGGATAGGACACAAAGGTGTTAGCAATAAAACGTATCTTATCTCAACTTATAGAAATGGTAAATAACAATCCAATTAACCGAATTTAGATAATTTTGAGATAACTCTCTTAAATTTGGCAGTGAAAGTTTATTTAAACAAAAATATTATTTTTTATTTAATTTATAAATTAAAATGGGTGGTGTAGTACTCTGATGTGTCCCAAATGTATACCAAATAGGGGTGTCGTAACCGAATTCCATATTCTCAAAATATTAATAAAATTTAAAATTAAAATAGCAAATTTACAGCGGATTCTAGCATTTCTAAGGATAATTACGGCGTCATTTTAATTTTTTTTTTTTAGGTCAACAACGGTATCACAATATTCTTTTTAGCCCAATAAGGGTGTTGCTATTTTTTTTTAAACCAAGAAGGGTCCGTGGCGAAATGATGATTCACAGAATTAAAAAAAATTAGATAAATTTATCAATAGGAAAAAAACCCATCCTATAGCTAGTTCATGTTTACGGTTGATCAATAGGTTAGGATGGAAAGTTCTAATTTCCTAGAACTTAGAAATGGTTGTATGGAAATGGCATTTACTAAAGTCTTTACATTCTTTCAAAACCATAAAAAAAAATATATTTTTTTCTTGAAGCAGCCTAAATGTTTAGTTAAATGCCTAGTTATTTAGTTAAAATATTCATCCAATGAAATGACCATTAATATTTTCTTCCATTCCAATTGAGTATCTTCTAGACTGCAGCCTACATCATCTCACCCTTAAAAGCTATTTAGTCAACTTAACCTTCCAATAAATAAGAGTTTATTTAAGAGCAGTTGTTAAATTATTTTTATAAAAAGTAGTTCTGAGAAATCATCATAACTCAAGCTACAATACCTAAAAATAAAAAAAAAATTCAACGATAATAAAAATATTCTAGGAACATCTCGTCTCAAACATCATTTGGCAGTATAGCTATAAAAATTCTTCTGACTTAGAGAATTCTTTTGAGATGCCTTTAGACTAAAGAATTAATTTTAATTTTTATAAATATTGTGTGTAGTTACTAAAAGAAGTTACTTAAATGTGAAGTTACTTAAGAAGTTTTATAAGTATTGTGTGAAGTAGCAAGACTGGCCCTAACGTGTTCGTAGCCTAGTCCTCCCTCCTGAACTAATAATATTAAGACTTTAAACAGCTTAAAAAGCTTTTAGACAAGGAAGTTTTTCTTCTTAAGTGGAAAATCTTAAGCCCTCCAAGAGGTTGATAAACAAATTGTAATTGACATAACATCTTACGAAAAAAAGAACTTGGCGTTATTTAGCCGCTGAAAAGTGTATTTTACAATTTTTTTTTTCGGTATAAAGAAGGTTTCCAAATCTCATTCCAATTATTGGAGTGTTAACACTACCCACTCTTTTGTAACGACGTTCCTTTTTCAAAACTCAATCGTTTCGGAATTTAATACTATGAATATAAGTACTAAAACCTTCTATACATATTTATTTCAATGGAATATTTAAAAGAAAAAATTAAATAAAAGTGAAGGATTAGATAAAGGCAGTTTTAAGTTTACATATTATACGATGAAAATGCAAAATTAATGTGTTTCTGGGATTCTTTAGGTCACTTCATTAACCAAGACTGTTCCAAGCGAAGCTAATTGACTAAATGGGTTCCATATGGTAAAGGACGTGATTTTCAGCCGACACGCGTTCTTTATCTGTTCGCCATTTTCAAAGTTCTCAGAAAACAAAAGAAATGACCACGCCCAGAGGCTATGTTAATTTCAGACAAGACTGTCCTGAAAATTACCATGTATAGCAAAAATATTTAAAGAGCTTATTAGAATTTTAAAGAATAGACCAGTGACAAATATAGTATTGAAGCATAAAACCATAGAATATGAAACCATTGTCTTAGATGTTTCCAAACACACTAAATTATTACATTTATTTACTAACATAATTTTTTTTTTAAATATTACAATTTTCAAGTTTTTATATTTAGTTATGATATGTAATACTTATATTGTGTTATATATAAAAGTATTTTCAATAAGCAACCTATTTAGCATTATATATTTATTTTTTTTAATTGGTTCAATCTCCAGTTCGCTGATGAACCAGTAATCACCACATGTTTGGTCGTAAAACAACTTAACCTAACTTTATTACGAATTGAAGTTTTTGGCATCACGTTATTTTTAAGGCTGATTTTATAAAATGTGGAGAGAATTTTTGGGACATTTGTTTTCTTAAGAGAATATTGTATTAAATTACGGTAAGTGACAGCTAGTTGAAGGCAAAACTTTGTCATTAACAAACATTTAAAAATTGTAAAAGTTTTCCTTTTTGCCAGTTACCATGATTTACACGTAAAAAATACAACAGGTATATTTTTACTTGGTGGCTAAAACTCAACGAGAGTATGTTTTATAATGCAGGATTATCTTGTACACAGACAGTGCAAGAGGGGAAAAAACAGTTACTTCACCCTATGTTTCGAATACTTAATTGAAAACTGTATGGTTAAGAGTTAAAATTAACGACTTTGTCAACCATAGTTAGGAGGAATAAAAATTGTGGGAGTTCCGAAAAATAAAAAAAATTCATTTTTCACTTCTTTTAAGAAAGAAGAAAAATTTGCGTTGTTTCCTTTTAGTAAATTATTCAGTTTTCAACTAGATTATACAAGGGATACAATAAATGTCCTTAAAAAGCATTTAATATGCTTGCTATGCTATGAGGGGACTACACACCTCTAAAGTTTATTTTATACCAGAAAAATGTTCGATCATTTTTCATTCGGAGCTTATTCCCTGTAACACAAATACACCTTAGAGCACACTGCTTAAAATAAAGCAAATTTTGTAAAATGCGAGAGCAAGTAGCTCAGGGGTAAGACACTATGCTACGAAATCCAGGGACCCGTGTTCGAACACGGCTGAGGTAGATAATTATTTTCTATTTCACTAAAGCCGTGAGTCAGCTCTGTGGGATCGGGAACCCTCCTGGTTCCACTCAGCCTAAAGTGGGCACCCGTAATAGAGTAAAACTCAGACGGTAGAGCGCAATCTCACCTCCTTGCACAACCATTGGTCCAGTAACAGTACTTCCTACAAAGTACTGCACCCAGATATTAAAAAGCGTTCACTAGTTTCTGAGACAAAGTTATCTATAAATTAAATGTTCTAACCAAACAACTAGAAATCAAAATTTAGAAATTTATTTTGCCAAAGACATCCGCACATCATTCGTAGGTATAGTACTTGGCATAGTATCCGCAAAAATAAATAGACAAAATATTGATTTTCCGTTATTTGGAAAAAATGTTGCCTTTTGAAAAACTGTATCTAGGTAAATATTGAGCGTAAAGAACTCATAGTTTAGCAACTTTACTTCGAATAATGTTTTAACAGGTTTTCTAGTGTTGGTATTCCTACAGACACGGAGCTTCCAATGAAAAATTTATAATTTGTAACGTTTTGAAAGAGCCGCTACTTCTTTATTTTTCTTGACTAGGGTTGGCAGTAATCAATCTTGACTAGTAACTGTATATCGTATTCATTGAAGTAATTGGGGTGAAATAGCTTATTTTTTTCGGGACTCTTGGAGTAGCAAGACAATTTGTCCTACCGGCCCTGGAATTGAAATGGTGGAGAAAACTGGTTTACAAAATGCGCCTAACGGTCATGAAACAACCACCTGGTAGTTGAGTACACAAAGACTTGCAACAAAATACAAATCTAGACTAGTTCTTGTACCACCTGCATAATTCTTTTGATACTTCCAAATGTTTACTCTACAAGTATTTGCAAGCTTATGCAGCCTCTCCTAAAGCATTACAAAGAAGAAGCTCTAGCCTAAGGACCTACCTCTAGGGTGAGAGAGGCTACTACAGGCGGCAGGTCAGCGGCGGACAGAGCCTCCCGGTAGCGGGCCCACAGACCGGCGGCCTTGCGGTAGCGGGTGGCCAGCTCCCCTAGCCCGGCCTCTGCGCGGGCCCAAGCCGCTTCCTCCTCCCGCACTTCGGCCCGCAGCCGCTCGCCCACCTCCGCACGGACCACCGCTTCCAGGCACTGTCCAGCAGATCGCAGCTCTTCCAATCCTCCCTCTCGCTCTGTCAGGCTCTCCTTCACTCCCTGCAACAAGAGATATACGGCTAATTAATAATAACAACAACAACTCTATTATCACATAAAACATTAAGTATATGCCAAGATGTTATATATATATTTGGTTAGTATGCTTTAGCCTATTGAAGAGCTCTGGCTGCATACAGTCTTGATGAATGAACTGGATCAATGTTAACTGTTTACAAACTCCCTTCAGCTAAGAGAGAGTAAAGACTTTGCCTCTGTATCTCCTTCCAATAAAACTCGTCAACTATCTATCAACTTCTCTTACTATTAGATTTTTCTTTTTCATTTTGAATTTAAATTTTGTAATAAGGTAATGAATTCTACTGAAAAAGTTCAATACGAAGTAAAATGCAACTTTAGCTCACCCAAAAAGGCTCGAAACCATTTTTATGTACCCGAAAAGTGCCGTAGGTGACCAATCCTCAACCCTTCGTATGAAAATGTATGACCCACAACTACGACATTTTTTTTCCCTCTAGAGGGAATTTCTACAAAGAAATGGTCATTAAATCCTTCGGATCTATTTTCAGGCTACAGAGTCTAAGTATTATAATTTATAATGATATTATAAATATGTAATATGAAATATTTTTATTTAGTAATATATATTCTAATATTGAAGTAATAATAAAAAAAAAAATACGAGTGTTACAAAGTAAAAGGCCAAGTACAAAAGAAGTATTAAATATCGATATTCATTTAGATAAGTTATAAGAAGAAAACGAAGTAGGAACTGCTGCCGAAAGTTGTAGTGTAACCTAACCTTAAACTAAGGTGGGAAGGAGTAAGTGTGCAAAGACAGAAATTTTCCCGGTTAATATCGGTTAGCTCACCTAAGTCGTCCATAGCTGAGTCTGCTCGGGTCATCTCAGTACACTCAGGTGACTTAAAAATGGTTTCCCGCATTTTTTTTTGGGGGGGGGGGGCTAAAGTAAATAATTACCCAATAGCAGGACTCATTATTGGAAAAGCCTGCTTTGGTTTGCTGATGATACAGCAGTATTAGCAAATAGAATCCTACAGTGCGATCTAAATATTCTTGAATAGAAATTGCCTGTTGTAAAGATGAAAATTAGTGCGGACTAGAAAAGAAAAAATAGGAGTGTAATGATAGTACTCATTATTAATGAAGTCAGGCTTGAACATATGAAAACATTCAAGTCTCTCGGAGCCCATTCACACCTATAGGGTCACACCTGATCACGGATCTAAGAACGCGACAAAGCAACAGAACTATTGTTTTAAGCTTTAAATGAAGGGTTTTTCAACAGAAAAGAGGTGAGAAAGGAGACTATAGTCAATGTATAAAAGTCCACCTCAGAGTCACTATGTACTAACTCTCTCAATTCAGGACGGTAATATCAAAGTTAGGTAAATGCGATATCTGATATAGATGGAAGGTAAAACTAGAAAAAACTGGATCAGAAATACTGAACTAAGCTCCAGATTCGGTGTGAATCACATACAAACTATAATAATCGCCAGACGACGCTTCACCAAAATCGCTGAGTCAATATACGGTTTCAGAAGACTGTCTACAATCAATGTTTCGAAACTGCTTTTGACGTTAAGGGGGCACACGTTTCACAACCGTAAAGAGAAGCAAGAAGTATAAGAGTTATGTTATTTAACCTACATTAATTTAATATTATATACTTATATTAATTTATTCAATCTTCTAATGCTAATTTAAGCATTCGGGACAGTATAATAAAGACAGCGAGGGATTATGCACAAAAAACACTACGTTTTCTCCCCTTTAATTTATCTTTTTATATTGTTGAATTTCATCACGTATTGGAAAATATTATCCCTCATTTCTTACATTTGAGGCGAAGAGTAGTCATTATTAGCTTAAGAAGACAACTGAAAATTTAAAAGAATACTACTACATAAAGGATAAAAGTAGTAATATAGACCTATAATATATTGTTGGAAAGCCAAAGATATTATAAAAAAAAAAATTAACATCTAAAGTCGTAGAAGGCAATGGAAAATGACGCAAAATGTATAAATAATAAATAAAACACACAAAAAGTCAATCCTTCCCGGCCGGACCCGCCCCACTAAGACCCCCGGAGAGCGACGGTCCTATATCACTTTTGAAATATTAGCTTAAAACGGGAAGAGGAAACTTTAAGATAGTTGAATTGAGCAATATTTAAAAAGCGCCTGAAATTGAAAAAACGGCATGAAACCCTCCACTCCCGCCCTTCGTGGTAGCCTTACTTATCTGACTTTTTAAACAGACAATTATAGTGAGTAGGTTGGTCGATGTATTACATGTCACAATCTCACAAGAGGAGTTCATAGCTCATAACACAAAACAAAAATTTACGTTAATTTACTATTATATAGTTATATTAATTTATTCAATCTTAATTTAAGCTTTCTGGACAGTTCAGGTGGAACTGAGGGATCCTGCACAAAAAACAGTAAGTTAGTTCATCTTTTAATTTATCTTTTTTATCCTTGAATTTCATTACGTATTCGAACATATTACTCCTGTTTCTACATTTGAGGTAACGGTTGTAAAATATGGTAACTGACAAATTGAAGACTATAAAATGTTAAAATATTTCTTAATAACAACGTTTTACGTGAAATTCATAAAAAAACTTGTAGTTATTTACCGTAACTTAATATCAAAATTATTCTCTTAAGAAAACATATTCTTAAGATTCTATATTCCTAGATTCTTTCTACAAATTATAAAATCATCTTGTAAATGGTTTCAAAAACTTCATTTTATAAAAAAAATTAAATGATTATGTTTTGAGAACGAACACCTCATTCCTTATTTATCCTTAGTCATTTCGTTATTATACAATTTTTTGAGGACTTAATTTCGCACCAGCATCCAACACCGCTGTAGTATTTAATTTTTCCACATTGTATATGATTACACATGAAAAGACAGAAAAGGAATAGCAGTGATAAATATACTGTTATTCGACAATATCAATTAGTAAACAACACCGCCCCATTTTTTTTTCTTTGGAATTCCAGGCTTTAAAGATGAAGAGGAAACAGGAGATTATCAGAGTAAAGGAAAATAAGTGGAAAATTATGGCAACTGATAAGATTAAACCTGAGGGGTATTAATAGTATAAAACGAGGATGGGCGATAAAGAAGAGTCCAAGAAACGAAGATAAACATCATAAACTACTTTATAGTACATAAAACTAACTTTAATATGAGTGCTATTACTTAATAATCTGTACGTGTGATAGGTCTTTAGATAGATTTCCCAAAATAAATTCATAACCCTAATCAACTGTTGCTTTTTTAAAAAACTGTATCTACAGAATTATTGAATATAAATAGCACTACACTATTAGGGCTCAAATTTTAGCAAATTTACTCTAATTTAAATTATGTTCTATTAGATTTTCTAGTGCTATTGGAAGTTCGAAAGATATGAAGCTCCGAATGAAAAATTAATTTTGATTTATTTTTATGTTCCCCCTACCTATCCTTGGTAGACTCATCATTATTGAATAGTAATTATACATGGTTTTCATTAAAGAAATTAAAAATTGAGGTGAAACAACTGACTTTTTTTCCACCGAGCTCTAGTATTATTAGTAGATAGCAGTATAAATAGAAAATATACTCTAGGAAGATAGTCCAGGTGGCGGTCAATAAAGGTATCAAAATAGTAAAAGAAAACTATTTTGAAATCCTTTATTAACCTTAACTTAGACTTTCTTCCTCCAATCTACTTCAGATGGTAAACTATCTTCTTTTAATATGAAAAATATATTGTTGCCACCTCAGCATATATTTGGTACTAATAGGTTCTGTAAAGCTGTATTCTGGTGAAAAAATAAATAGATGGATTATTGTTTGGTAACAGATCTGAAAATCATTTCTACCAAAATACTATGATTTTAATATTAACACCAATTTCATACTATGATTTTGATTTGTTAGGAACCTAACAAGCTTTACGAGTTTAGTAATTTAAGACAAAAAAATTAAATAATAATTAGTAATCAGAATGGTTGAAGAAATTTATGAACATATTAGATGTCTAAGTAATCAAATTAAAATGTTTTTGTCAAAAATTCTAGAACGAAATTTGAATTTATTGATCATGTAGTACAATTTCT
>NW_027115140.1:284507-288428 GCF_000696795.3 Halyomorpha halys
TATACAACCTTTCTCATATTTAAGTTTTCCTTCATTTCGCCAATCTTTATTTTGTTCTTATTTATAATTAAAATAGAGTAAATCAAATGCAATAGCCAAAAAAATTCTAAAGAACAATGCAAGCGAGTGGATACCGTTTGTTGCTTCCTTTGTTTATCAAGCTTTCGTACAAGTCGGGTTTGCGACAAATTTGAAACATGTAGAACCAGCATAAAATCTTCGTCTGTAGACGTAATTAGTTAATGAGAAAAAAAATCTTAATAAGATTTTATTTATTTTGGGTAAAAAAACGGAAATTTCATCGTATAGCATTTTAGTGTCTGATATATAATCTAAAATAAACTATCAACTCTTCAACCCTCATCATAATCATAACTTAGCTTTTATTTAGTTTATAGAAGAGAGTAACGATCTAAATTTTTCCCGAAATAAATATTTCAAAATTTCAACACGAACATCATTGGAAAATTTTTATAAAATAAATTTGAAACTATGGATTTTAAAGCAAATTTGATTGAAATTAAAATCGTACTCTGGAACCAATATTCATTAAAAAAAAGTTGTACAAAATTTCATTCCTAGTTACCAGCAGTAAAAGATGCAGTGGCTTTCAACGTAAGAAATCCAACTCCCTCTCGAAAACTAAAGCTCAGACTGATGCAAGATATTCTGCTGTAAACTGTGTTTATATATTTTATATTATTATCATTATTATTATAATATTTTCTTAAATTATTTTTTCATTAAATAAGTCACTTTTTTATTTTATTAATTCCACAAATATTATCTTTCTTTAATTTTTTAATAACATAACTATTATTTTCATTGTTTTGATTATTTTTTTAAAATAATTTATTTATATTATTTCAAATCATTTACTAATTATAATATTATAAACAGTCAGAGGAGTCCTTTACACGAGATTAAACCCCCACATTATACATTTTTAAAAGAATATCTGAACTATTTTTCTTACTCACTTAAGTACATTGATAATTTCTATTAAATTTCATCATTTTTTTACTGTTAAATAAAACAATAAATGAGCAACAATAATACTCAATACGTTATCTTTATTGCTGTCTTTCAAATGACATTGTTATCCTAAACGACTATACAGTATCATTCCCAATAGATATGAGAGATATTGGCAGGAAGTGTCTCATAAGAACATTTTCTAATGAAAAGAAATAACAAAATTTCCTCGAGATATGCCATTGTCATTCATTTTAAAACAGAGTCACCCCTCTGAAGATGACTTGTGCAAGGTCAATGTGGGTCGCGGGATATTTTAATACACTGGACAATGGCAGGTCGGGTTCCTTCACATGCGGAAGCCATATCTCTGGTCACGTCATCTCTCAAGACACTTCTAACTCTCCCTTTCTTTAAAATAATTTTTCCTTTGTATTTATTTCGAAAGTATCTAAAAAATATATTTCATAGATATGATAAACAAAACTATACTTCAATCTCCTACGGTTATAGTTAGCAATAAAGTCAGGTTTCATAACGGATCCTATCATAACGGTTAATGTGTCGCATTTTGAATCTATATATCATCACTTTGAACCTCATAAATTTTATCAATAGCAAATGAATGATGAATCTCAAAAGGGATTTCAATAGTGAATAGGAATGTAAGTAAAAACAAAATCTGGTGCAGTACGCGCATCACAAAACTTCCACTTGCCACACTACCTAGGTCTCCCTATCCAAAATCCAACATTTTATAAGAACAACTAGAAATTAATATTTTGTGGGTATATTTTGTCAAATATCATGAAAACTACTACTCCTACAAAGATAAACATTATAAACTATTTTATAGTAAATTTAATTAGCTTTAATTTGAGTGCTGACAGACATCTGTACGTCCTATGATTTCTGATTTAAAGTTTTTCATAAATCAAACTTATTGTCCGGACAACTATAAATCAATTTACTTTAGTAAATATCATGAAAGCTACTATTCCTACGAAGGTGAAGGTTATGAACTACATAATAGTACATTAAATTAGCTTTAATGTGATTGCTAATAAACATCTGTACGTCATATAGTTTCTGAGATATAGATTTCTCAAAATAAATTAACTAAATACTGATTTTATATTTCCCCTACCTATACTTGGTAGACTCATCAGTTTTGACTAGTAATTAAACATAGTTTTCATTAAAGTAATCAAAAATTAGGGTGAGATAACTGGCTTTTTTTCTCCTCGGCTCTTGTACTAGGAGGGAGTGTTTTGTGCACATTAATGGGCTCGTGTTGAAACTACAGTTGTGATTTTCGAAAAACAAAGAAGTTTTAATACTTGTTTTGCTTTAAAAAATCGTATTTTTGAGTAACTCACGAATATAAATTTTGTTCCTGGTATGAATACAACAGTTAAACATAAGATAACGAAGTCGTAATGCAATCGGGAAAGATCGGCCGGCCTCGGCATTTCCCGTTCGAATGGGGTGTCTATTTTCCGCTTTACTTATTCATAAAAATCTTTAATATTTTGCATTTATCCATTGTTTATTATTGCTAGGAAAATAATATAAAAAAAAGATTTTTTTTTATTTTTTAAATATCTTCCAGACTATTTCAATGAGGATAAGACCAAGCTGATATTAAATAACATTTAATTGTGCATTAACATGTCAACTTAAATAAAAATAATTAGAGATGCTTTCGATAAAATCGATTCAATGAAGTGGCACGGTCAGTCGATTTTATCACAGATGTTACTGTCACATCCCAGACATATACCTACCGTAAATATGTAATTTTAGATTACTGATATAATAAAATGATTGTTTGAGAGTAGTTAATATTATTATTAACACAAACTTCAATGATCCACTACTACTCTCAACTTTTTTATTTTAATAAACCTCCAATATTTGGGCCATTTTCAAGGAGATAACCTTAATCATTGATGTCATAATTCATTAAATTGTCTTTTTTGCAGGCTATTTGCCCATGACTTACATAAACCACATACATAATTTTAATACAAAACTATTTTTCAAAAATAGTTTTTCCTTTTCTACTAACCTCATCAACAATATGAATATCAACAATAGAAGGTAGGTTTTATTGTTTATACTGTTGATGAGGTTAATAGATAAGGAAAAATTATTTTTGTAGAACAGTTTTGTATTGAAATTATGTGGTTTCTACAAGACACGGACAATTAGCCTGCAAATAAGATAATTTAATGAATTATGACATCAATGATTAAGGCTGTCTTCTTAAAAATTGCTAAGGGCCGAAACGTTGGAGACTTTTTAAAATAAAAAGATGAGAATAAAAATGGATCATTGAAGTTTGTGTTAATAATAATGTAATTTAAGTTTTGCTAGACTGTTCGTTTTTGAGCTAGGCTGTTCACACACACAAATAATTTTGCGAGAATCTATTATTTGGGCCGAGACCTCACAACGTATGTTTCTATCGAATACTTGAATCCGAAATTTCGCACGATCGGAGTACCTTCCCTTACTATAAACAGCTCATCTAATCCATATATAACATAGGTAAGGTACGATCTGAACATAGTCTTTATTATTTTTATGTCTTTATTATTTTTAAATCTTTATTATTTTTTATTTTTATCTTATATGCGATACAACACGAGGAGGCCCCTCACCTCCGGACTCAAAATAGCTTCTTGAATGGATAGCTCATATGTAATATTAAACATAACAGGTAACCTTAAAATACCAAAGGTAGTAAAAGGTAAGACACAACACGAATTATTTTTCTTTTTTCACAGTAATGCACTTACTAATTCACTTTTATTTCTGTTTTAGAGGGTTCGGAAAAAAAAAAAAAATCTGAACATCAATTTTTGGTTTTACTCTCCATTGGGTACCTTAATTTTATTATAAAAATATATATCGTCTGTCTGCAAAATATACCTCAAGCAA
>NW_027115140.1:288478-318278 GCF_000696795.3 Halyomorpha halys
AATATATATCGTCTGTCTGCAAAATATACCTCAAGCAAGGATTTACCTTAATCCTTTGCTTCAAAAAATCTTTTCAAGTAAAAAAAAAATTGCAATTCAAGATTTTTTTAATATATGTTTTTAATTTTTACAAAAAAAAATACAGCACATCTCATATCTACAGTTAAATAACACTATAAAACAATATACTATCAACTAGAGATAGTACACCACTTCAAGACATCTAAAACCATGATCTGAGAAATAAATGTAAGAAAAAAAAAAAAAAAGGATGGAATTTGATGACTGATAGGCTGATATTTAGAAATATCCACCACTGATCAGCATGAAGAGAAGTAGAAGGAATATCTTCCATCTTCCTACAATATGAGAAAACCGAGGTACTAAATAGTTAAATATATTAACTACCATGTCAATAATTGGTTAGTTAATATACACGTCTACAATTGGTGATAATGTGTTTCCATGCGGCAAGGTTTAAGTTCTGCTAACAATAGTAGACGAAAAATGAAAACTACTGTATAGATAAACTAAGCAATATTTACTCAACTTAAAAATAAAACGAATCCCAGAAACGTTTAGGTAATTGCATTATCGTTTCTTTCTGTTAAAGAAAAAAATGATATATTTTAAAATTGCTAATTTTCTACCGTGTTATTTTTACATGTTTTAGTTAAATAACTATTTGCTAAATGAATATATGTGGAAATATTTTTTCTATCTTCTTAAGATAAGATACCCAAGAAGAGGAGCGGAAGAATGGTGGATTTTTTCCTTTAAGGAAAGCAACGTGTCTTCTTATAACGAAAAAAAAAATGACATAGAACTGCTAATAAAATGTTTAATTTATGACACTAGGGAAATGGAACATTGTTTGCACATTAAACAGCATCAATAAGCAAAATAAGGAGATTAGAAGTATAATTGACTTCCTCAATAACACAAAGCAGAGGAAGTATTAAGGCAGGTATTCTGTCATTTCCTCGAACTCGATTAATTCACACAAATGCAAAGAACTCTTGAGTAAATAAAAAAAAATCGATATTTACAAAATATATTTCAGTAATTATAATCATAACTATTTCTAATGACCTCTCGTTCCTCCAACAAATATATTTTTTTTATGAAACTTTCAAGCCTAGTTTAGTCGAGGAGTTTTTGGTGGTTTAGTTGACTAATGTAAATGACTTAATGTAAAAAAAGGCCAAATATTTAAAAATATGTAAAATAATAATGGCTTCTTTTGGCCCGAAATGTCTTGAAACATCCTTAGTAAGGAATCGCAGATATCAAGGTCAGGTAAAAATATGTAAAAACATAAAAATCCTATCCCTAATGATTACAATGACATGCCTATAAACGCAAAGTTAAAAATGCCTTTTACACAAGTGCAATTTTATTTAAAAATAAAAATATTATTACCTGCTGAGCTTTCACAGAAATTTTTTTTCCCACTAGAATATTCGGAGTACCTTAGTTTGCATTACCGAAATTACACTGAATTTTCACTTCAAATATTCAAATGAGATTTATTAAAAATTCAATTAGTATTTTAGAATTAACTTATCTTCGTTAAAATAATAATAATACACTATATTAAGACTATCACTGGAGTAGACTAGCAATTTGAGGAATTAAAAGAATCATCTTCACCTTACGGATCGTAAGTTCGTCACTAAATTTCAGATACCTAGTAACTCAGAAAAAATATGCTATTACACATAAATAATAATAAAAATTAATGCTTCGTACAAGAGATATTTTGAAAGAATTCTCTAAATACGAAAAATTATTAATTAACTTTTTTTAAAGTATTAAAATAGTATTGTTGATTTATTCGGAGTTTAAGCGGCGTTTTGAAATCACTTTTACCGACTTAGTTAAATTAAAGCGGTTATATATCAATGCACATGCGCGTGAGCACGTACATAGATTACACTGTAATAAAAAAATTTAAAAATTTAGGATCATAAAAATAATTCAATTCATTAATTGAGAAAATTCGATTCATTAAACTACGATAAGAATATTTATTACTCATATATGTAAAAAATTCTTATTAAATTAAAACAATTAAAAAGTATTATAATTAAATAATTATAACAATATAATTGATTAACCTACATTAAAAATTGTAAGAGAGGCTTAGTACAAACCAGTCACTTAATCCGGGTTTGGGATGCTGTGATCTATTCATCTTCAGAAAAACTTTTATTTCAAGAAACCAACACTAACTTTTCTCGATAACCCATTAATGTTTGGGACACAGAAAGAAAGAAAAATAATTCGCTAAGACACACTGTGTAAGGCACACATACAAGACGCACTGTTAACTGAGCTCACAGCGACTGATAACACTATCACCCTGACCCTATATCTAGCCCAAACCCAACTGAACAAACCCTCCTTTTAATCAATATGTACGCTGGCGTTACGTTGTCTTCACCATTCTTATCATTATTAAACAGCGATAAAATTCAACAATTTGTAAAAAGGGTTTTAAAAAATGTTAAATAAATCACATACATTTTTTATATTTTCTTAGATTTTTTTTTTTTAGTCAAAGTAAATCATCATCTAAACACAACAAATAAAGTGAAGTTTTATTTAAATGCTTATTAATTGAAAGTGATAAATGATGTGGGGCTTCATGAGAGGTATAGAAAGAGAAAACTAAATAAAGTAAATGGTAGAAGATATAAAGTTTGAGAATACACAAGGAAATAATTAAAATATTACAAAATAAAACATATAAAAATGATTAAAATACTTCATATTATAGAATCCAAACAAAAATTATATATATATATAAATGATTGACTGTATATAAATGTATTGACTGTTCTCAACTATTTATTTATTTATAATCGACATTTCGACCCACATCAAAATACAATACAAAATACGAATACAGTGAATCACTTTCAGTACTTATAATTTTTTATGAAAACATTTACTACTGCCTCAATATTATTAACTTTACCTGTTCATTATAAATTACTGTGTATGTTATCATGTCTCCTTAGTTAATTAAACAACTGAAGGGGCAAGTGGATGAAGGGGCTATGTAAAATTTTTTGAATCTTTTGTGTGGATGAAGGAGGTAGGTGCTAGCCTATCTAGCTAGTGTGAGGTACTCCAATCTCAAAATCCAATTAATAACTTAGATACCTAAATATAGGAGGGGCTGTGTACATTTCAAATCATAACAAACTCCAAAAAAAAAAAAAAACAAATTGAACCTTGTTTTCTTAAACTTTACTAATTGCAACATAACCTTCATCTCCATCCACTTACCCCTTCAATTATATCTGATGTATTAATTTATGTAATAGTTAATTAAATGATTATGCCTGATGCCTCAATACCATTAATACCTACCTATTCATTATAAATTCCAGCAATTATGACTCCTAAGTTAATTAAATAGGGAGCACAGTAGCCACGGGGCAAAGCACGGCTGGGTAGAAAATTGTTTTCTGTTACACTGTAGCCGTGAGTCAACTCTTGTGGGTTCCTGGAACCCTCCTGGGGTCCACCCAGCCTCTTAAATTGGGTATCCTTAATTGGGTAAAAATCTGGGGGGGTCGAGCGTGATTCTCACCAAATCACCTCCTTGCACAACCGTTGGTGTAGTAACAGTACTTCTTTACAAAGTACTGAACCCCTGACCCTTCATGGATTGTAGCAATACAGATTTTAATTTTTAAGTTAATTAAATAATTAGATTTGATGTATTAATGTGTGTATTAGTTAAATAAATAATTATGTCTCATGCCACAATATTATTAATTTTACCTGTTAATTATAAATTACTGTGTCAGTTATTATGTTTCTTTATTTAATTAAATTAATAGATCTGATGTATTTAGTTCACTACTCTCTATTATTTAGTTAATATTTTTATCCTCTTTATTATCCTATTTAAGTTTTTGACGGTTTTTAAACAGATTATACCTTTACATCTGTTTTAGGCCACAATTTCACCCTTGTATTAACTCTACCTTCTTTGTATCTTTTTATTTTTAGACCTAATGAGGACCTATACATTGTGGGTCGAAACATCGGCAATAAATAAATAGTTCAAAACTATATTTTCTTCTTGACCGGAGCCCTGACCATCTTCTTCTAGATAAAAGAAAACTTCAAATTAAGAAGACAAAATAAAGATCTTAAGATCAACTGTGTTTCCTTTGCTGATGACTAGGTTCTTATGTTGGAAATAGAACAAGAAATAATAACTTATATCATTGAATTTAAAAAAATAGCTTGAAAATCTCTTCCTCAAAGGCTGAATTATTCTCAGCTTCAGAGAACATCCAAATATAATATAAAAGTAATTAAAGATGGTAAACCACTTTAAATATCTAGTAGGAGAGATCATAAGTTTTAATGGATGAGACAAATCAGCAATTAAATCAAGGGAAAATGAACTTATAACATACTTAAAAATAACATATTTAAATGTTTCCTATCTGGCATATTCACACAAATAAAAAATTATTTAAACAAATTTTGATTTATAGTATATTTTGACTGATACTAATTAAAAAAATTCTAGATTATTTTATCACAGATCTGGAAATTCCAATGTATTTCATTTACATGGGTATTCATGGTAACATGTACTTTAATAGAAAAGAAAAAGATAAATCAATATTTCATTACGTGCACAATACAATTAATTGATCAGAATTAAAAAGTGACCAAACTTTTCAACATGGAGGGTTATATATATGAAAGTAAGGCAAATTCATTTAAGGTAACCAAACCAACAAAAAAATAAAATACTGTTTTGGTATATGTTTATTCCACTGAATTGAAGGTGCAAAGTACAGAATAATCTTTTTTTCATGTATAAATAAATTGTCTTAGGAGTTTTATATTGCCTATACATTCAGTATAGCAGTACTTGCAAGTCATAAATTAGTAAGGTGCAAAGTGGCAACAATGTGTTAAATGGCTTTAATTGCACCTCGGCCAGAACAGTGACTAAGCTGAAAAATGCAGTATTTGGGGAAAATCAACTTTAAAATCCAATAAAAATTATATTGAAACAGTATAAAGCTTATTTTAAATTTAAAATGAGTATTTACTACCAAAAATACCTTGAATTTAAAATAAGCTTAGTAATATTTCATTAAGTTTTATAGTAATTTTTAGTTGCTTTTCTCAAGTACAACACTTTTCAGTTATGTCACTGTTCTTACAGTGGTGCAATATGCAAGATTTCTTTCCATCATTGAATTTACAACAAATTAAGACCAGAAAAATGTTCATTGTTTTTATTAATTAAAAAAAATTATTTACACAGATAGTGACAATTTGAAAAGAACTATTATGAAAAATAATTTATATTCTAAGACTAGAAATACCTACCAAAGTCATACATGCCCATCATGTTCATTATTATTTATTAAATACAATGGTTATAGTGGTAAATTTATTCCTAGCGACTACTACTGTACACAATTATGTACTCCTGAGACAACTTATGGATTGTTAAAGAATTGGTTAGTCTGTATTCTACACCTTACTACAATAAAGTGAAAAAGATATATTTCAAAACCAGCAATTTATTTTAATTTTTTTCCATTAGTTAGATCAAATTACTTTGTATTATTTTTATATATAAACCCTCTACTTTAAAGATTTGGTAGCATTTTCTTTTGTATCAATTAATTGCATTATACTCAAAATTAAATATTCACTTAATTTTTCTTTTCTAGTAAAGTACTTGTTAACACGAATACTCATGTAACAGGAAATAAATTGGATTTTTATTCATTAAATATCCTACAACTTTCTCTTTAATTAATGATACTATGACTACCCAATTGAATACTTTTATGAATTTATTTATGAAATTCAACCACCATTTAACAACTTTATATTTTACTTATACATTTTAATCAAAATAAAAAAAAAAAAAAGACATTCTGTTAAAGTTATAAAATTACTTTTTTATTATAAAGTATAAATAAGCTGATTTTTCAAATGAAAATACATCACTTCGGAAAAAAACTAATCAAGTTAAATCAATTGACAAGAACTTTATACTATTATTAAAATAATTAAATTTTATATTTATTTAATAATCATTCAAATAAAAAAATAAAAAATCTTTGGTAAGTTACAGATACTAGTTTTTGAAAAATAGGATAGTTTTTGAAAATTTTTATGAAAGATATCTTCAATTATTAAGATATTTATCAATCCTAAATGTAAATATCCACTGACGATTGAGTCGGCAAATCACAAGTTATGACCTCAAATAATAATTGAGTCATATATACTTTTTTTATTATCAAGGTATCATAGTTTAACAGATATGTATTTGACTGTTGGATAAATATAGATTTTTTTTTTTTTAGAAAATGACCTTTCATTCTGATTTACATAATAAAAATTAATTTTTGGAAAGATTGTCACAAAAATTAGATAAGTATATTCACAAAATCCAAATTCAATCGAATATAATTCTAGATTATTCTTACCCTTAATGACAAATTTTATAAGTAAAACCCGAGACAGTTTTACATCTTTCAAGATATATTTATCAGCTTCTGTTAGTGTACTTAACCATTAACTAGCG
The DNA here is from genome assembly GCF_000696795.3 of Halyomorpha halys. Classification (NCBI taxonomy): domain Eukaryota; kingdom Metazoa; phylum Arthropoda; class Insecta; order Hemiptera; family Pentatomidae; genus Halyomorpha; species Halyomorpha halys. The sequence continues at coordinate 295,074 of NW_027115140.1, forward strand.
TTCTTCCATTCCAATGGGTTTCGAGTCTTTATCATCTCGTAATCTATAAATAGTCGTAAGCTATGCTATTTCTGTACTCTTTATTTATGTTGCTTTCAGATTTCTTTCCCTTTGTCTCGTGCCTTCCTGTAGTCTTTTTTTGTATGGGCTCAATAAAAACTTTTGTACCCAACAACACTTCATAATACCAGTTTACAATGAATAATTGTACTGATTAAATAGCTCTTAATAAAATTATTCAGTTTTCTTCAAACCTCTATTAATTTTCTAGTTCAGATATTTAATTAAAGGAAGTTAAATGTTGCCGTTTTCTTTTATTCCAGGAGCAATAACCTTTTCTCCTAATTTCATTTTATTAACAATGAGTATTTTTTGATTCGGACAAAGTTCACTTAAATAACCGATATAAATATTTTTTTTTTTAATATAAATAATAAATTCAATTACAGATTAAAGAAATAGCCAGTTATTTTTAAATTATTATTTAGATATTGTAAACTAATTATGTATTTGTTGCAATAAACAAAATTATCATAAATGAAAAGGAAATCTTATTTATTTTATAATAGAATAATATTTACGTTATAGGGAGAAAATGGCATTGTCACATGCCATGATAATTTTCATACCATACTTGGTGAGTTTGCTGGGAATGTATCTACATCCTAAATCAACAGTTTCCTCGCAACCCAACGAGATGCTCATCACGGTTCAAAAATGATCCCGACAAAGTGGCAGAGGGAGAGAAAGAAATTTATTCATTCATGCTGCCCAAATACATCGGGTTGCCACATTACACAGCATACTGATCAATCCGTGATCAGACATATATAAATTACATATTTTTATATGATATAATATAATAGAAAGATAAATTTTTTTTTCCACAGTATTCTTTTACAATTAATACCAGTCTACAAACTAAATACAAGCTTTTCAATTTATTCCTTTTTTTCTTTCCCTTCTATTTTACATCCCTTATTTCATTTTATCAACAAATTCCCCTATATAACAAATATTAGAATATCAAAAATAATAAAGTAATAAATATATAAAACAACAAATAAGATATGCGATGAATGCATGTCATCCCTCCTCTGGATAACTCCCCCACTCATTAATTTCCATGCATGTGGTGGTGGATGATTCCCAGGGAGTCAAGTATTATATTCTCTGTCAACCTAGCCACGTCCTGGACATCGACCCCAAGCTCCTCCATGATTCATGAAGGAGGAATTAAAATTCCTCATTCCTGTCATGGAGTGTTAACTAATCAGAGAGAGAAGGTGAATCGACCATCAGACATAATGGAAAAAAGCTTCTAACCACAAAATATAAGATTACTAAAACTTTTCTATTCAAATGTTTATTTTTCATAAAAGCAGCATAGTAATGAGATTCAAACAAACCTTATAGTTTCAAAAAGTATCAAACTTTTAGTATTATATATTTAAATTATTTTCCCTCATTACCTTTTAACAAAAGCTTAGCATTATTCTACCGGATCAGTGTTAAATAATAGTTTTAAAAATTAAATAGTTTTCAATAATGAAGTCTTAACAGAACTTAATTGTATGACAAAATACTTATGTTCAAAATTAATAACACATACCTGGAGCCTCGTGCTAGCTTTGACAATTCTTGGCAAATCGATGGGCCCTGTATCTATCCTAAGAAGTTCCATCATGTAGTCTGCTTCTCGTACTGTGCTCCTTACTGTTTCCAGTTTGACTCCATAATTATCCCAAAGGTGGAGTCTCGACAGTATCAAAGCGAGCAGATCTTCTGCTCTATTGCTTAGAGATACGTGTGATTCTGAGAGTACTGCAATTTCTTTTTCTATATTGACCAAACCTAACCTCGGTTTAATTCCAAAAGGCAATCTACTGATCGTTTCTCTTAGCCATGATATTTCCATTCGTTCATCACACAAAGTCTTCACAACCTCCTGGAAAGAAGAAATAAAGAATTTTTTTTTTTTTGAACCATGTTAATTAGACATGACACTAATCGCAAACATGATATTATCGGCAAAAGTGTGAAACCAAGGAACTGTCAAGTCTGAACTTTTCAGGAGAAAGACAAAAAGAATTATAAAAATTTAATTTTCGCCATTTTGAGGTGTTTTTCTCATAAAAATATATACAAACCAATGATCAGCTAGTGAGATTAAAAAAAAAAAGTTTAAAATTTACATTAAAATAAAATTATTTAATAGTATAAAATCAAAACGTTTTGAACTTGAATGGAATCAAACTACTGCCGACAGGGTTACAACTTTTTTCCAATCAGATAGTAAATTTATTCGTATAAATAAATGATAAGGGAGCCAAAATAAAAATTTTGATGTAGAAAAGATTGGAAAATCTTTATACCTTTGGCAGTTTTGAAGAACTAGATATATTTAATAATATGAAAACATTAGACTATCTTAAAACAAAAAACTCAAAAGAGCTTTCAGGGTTCGTTCACGCAAGTTAAGTCATCATTATATATTCGGTTATATGATTGATTAGAAGAATACTTTATGTAGTTCAGAGATTAAAAATAGGGGTTTAATATTAATGTTTTAACAGAATAGATTTAATTTTCACAGTTTGAGAAGGAATAGTAAAAAAGAGTAAACATTTAAAAAATCATTAAAGAAGTAAATTAAAGTAAAGAGAAAAGAATGTTTATTTATTTTAATTTCCTTTCAGCTAGTCTAGTATTTTATTAAAACGGACTGGAGATTATTAAAAATTTTGTTATTTTCAAACAACACTTAAATAGGGCAATATAACTCATCTATGAAGAGAAAATTCAGCTGAAGTACATTGTATTTTGAGAAATCTTGGCTTAAATGGGCAATAAAGATTAATAAAAGATTGTGTTTTATAACATACCTTTACATTAACAAGTGCCTGCCGAACAACATCTTCACCACCGTCTATTGTTGGTTCCCACTGGTCCAGAACTTTAAGGGCTTTGTTCTGAATCCTAGAGATTCTATTCATACCATTCCGAACGGAAGCAATCCTGTCTCTTAAAGATAATGCTGCTGAATATTCTACAGAGGATTGTGTTATTAAAATCCTAGCTCGTCCTTGAAGTGATGCGAGCCTTCTGCGCTCTGAGGCAGGGCCAAGACCATACCTTAGCAATTCCTCATCGATATTATTAGCTCCTTCCTTCAAAACCTAAAAGTTTAATGGAATTTTATGATACCTTATATTTACATATACACACAGATTAAAGGTGTCTTTAGATGATCAAATCAGAGCAGATAAATAACAGTTAACTTAGTGACAGAGTGGTCCAATCCGATTTGGAACCATTCCCGTTACCGAGCCTGCATCTGATGTGAGACGATTATCTAAAACATTAAATGTGTTTAAATTTTACTGACCTGCAATTTTCCAACATAAAGGTCAAGCTCTTCTTCATTAGATAGATCATGATAGTTATTGAGAGAATCTTCCATTTGTTTTAGCCTGGCTTCTATTATTTCTAACCTCTCGCCAGAACTTAGATCTGAAGGAATCGCCACTTCGACTTGTTCTAATCTGTTGTTAACAATATCCCACTTAACACTCAATTCTTTAAGGTTATCAGCCTGCTTAGGTTCATCGGTTACAGGTAAAATTTTCATGGCATTATCAAACCTAGCACAAAGGTCACTATACACTGTTTTTTGAACTTCATGTTCTGCTTTCAGTTCCTTGAAGACAAAAAATAAAAAAAAATCTTTTAGTATTTTAATTCAAATCAAACATGGTAATATTAACATTAAAATATTATTCTCAACTTACCCAAAAGGACTGAATATCTAGAGGTGGAACATAGTTCTTAATAACAATATCGAGCCATCTGTTAAGTTTATAGAAGGAATTTTCATATCCGATCCAAATATCTTTGAATTCTGTTAGTTTCCTAACATTGTCTGAGACTTGCTCTTCTAGATTTGCAACAGTACTTCGCAGAGCTTCACAAGATTCTTCTAATCCTCTACAAGATATTAGACCTTGCAAGGTATGAGCGGTTTCAAGGAGTTTCCAAATTCTTGCAGAATGTAATTCAATATCATTCATGAGGGACTAAAAATATAAGTTTACCTTAGCTTTATTTTATATGACTAAGTATTAATCGTAAAATGAATAAATATGATAATAATCAAACCTGATAAAGTGATAAATATTGATGATAGTCGGATGTTGATACACCTGATAAATTTGGAACTCTTTCTTGGGCGACTCGAAGCCATCCCCTTTCTTCAGCTAAACCCTGCTCCAATAAGGTCCAACGTGAAGCTCCAAGGGCTAAAGCAACAGCTCTCTCTCCAGCTGATTCCAGCACTACACTTGCTGTATCATGTATCCTGCTATGTATTTTCGCATTAGCTGTCCTAGTTTCTTCATCTAAGGAGCTTTCTAACGACTCCAAAATAGAACGACAATGAGATAAAGAAACAAAGAATTTCCTTTCCTTTTGCATTTCATTCTGAAAAAAATAATTAAAAATATATAAAAATATTCTTGTATTAATTCTTTTTCATGGCATATATGAGGGGGCAAGGAAATTTCTTGAGAGGGTTTGTGGCATCACTACTCGGGAGGATGGGCACACTGGGATCATTTGGAGCAGCACAAAAATGTTTGGTTCTAAGAGCAATTTTGAAACTTAGTCAATGCACCATGTACAACAATGATTAAGTTCTGTGCAAAACTGAACAAAAAGATTACAGAGACTCTTGGCAAGATTTAAGAGGCCTATCCAAAATAGAACGACAATGAGATAAAGAAACAAAGAATTTCCTTTCCTTTTGCATTTCATTCTGAAAAAAATAAATAAAAATATTACATTCTTTAAGTACTACATATCAATCTGAGTACATTATAACCTCATATTAATGTGCTTGGAAGACACCAGAGGTCTTTTTTTGAAAGGATACTTTTATGGGGTAATGTATTTTTGGAGAAAACCAAATTTTTATGAAGTTTCAATTAAGAGGTACCTTAAAACTAGGGATTAAGAAAAAAACCATAATGCACCTATTCTTTAAAAATAAGGAACAAAATGTATTAATTCTTTTTCGTGGCATACATGAGGGGGCAAGGAAATTTCTTGAGAGGGTTTGTGGCATCACTACTCGGGAGGATGGGCACACTGGGATCATTTGGAGCAGCACAAAAATGTTTGGTTCTAAGAGCAATTTTGAAACTTAGTCAATGCACCATGTACAACAATGATTAAGTTCTGAACAAAAAGATTACAGAGACTCTTGGCAAGATTTAAGAGGCCTATAAAAAAGCCATGTTAGAATGATTTTCATTTGGCAAAAGAGGTTCAAATATGAGTTAAGGATTTTGAAGAACATGACCACACAAGGTGACTTTCAACAAGCCAAACTGATGAAAATTGTCACAGGCCAATTTAATGTTGGAGTGCTCCACTGTTTGAAAGACTCTTGGGTTTTTCAATATGACAATGCTCCCTCTCATATATCGTTTGCTGTTACCGAAGCCACAATATAGCCCTCATCTACCTCCCAGCAGTTTCTTTTTGTTTCCCTGATTCAAGAGAGACCTGAAAGGAAAGCTTCAACAAGTTCTCTAAAAAGCCTTCCAGGCAAAGAGTTTGAGGGAACCTATCAATAATGGAAAAAATGCTGGGAGAGATGTATTGATGGCCTAGGGCTATATATTGCAGACCTTGGGTTCTCTAAACAAAAATATTTAATAAATGTTTGGTTCTGACCAATTTTGAAACTTTGTGAATGCACCATGTACAGACTTAGGCTGAATTTTTGTAAATTATGCTTTTAATTATAAAGGTAATTTTGACTAAAGGAAGGAGGTAATGATATTATTTTTTTTTACTTACACTGAATTTTTCATGCTAGAAATGGTTCTATTCTTAATTAAATAGTTTATTCTCTCAATCTTAAAAGATAAAATTTCAACCAAAATTGATTTCAATATCATTTCTTTCGGTTATTAAAGAATTTCAATTATCCAGCCAACTGTACTAGTTTCAGCGGTTGGCCATAGCTTATAGATATGAAATAAAAAATATATTTAGTACTGTTAAAGTGATTGAATAAATACCTGAAGATCTTGAAGGCTAGGGACTATAACTCTCGACGCAACTATTTTTTTTGCAACTTCAGAAACATTTTCTAGTTCTACTAATGTATCCTGATACTCTTGAGCTAAAGCTTGAGACTGAACAAGCGATACCCTCAATCCACTCAATAGCTCTTCATTAGCAGACAGGAGTTGAGAAGAATTGATTAAATCTGCCTGAGTAGGATGTTTCTTTAGCAACAGAGATACTTGTGTTTCATAATCAGCATTCAAAACCTCAAGTTTATCCAGTTTTTTCAACTTCTTCTACGAAAAAAAAAAAAATGAATGAAAAATGAAAGTTTGAAAGATTCATAAGTAAAAATAAAACATATTAAAATTACTTCAGCAGGGATGCTCTGATCTTTTTCCAAATTTTCAATATCTTCACTCAACTTCTGGATGAGATTGAGAATGTCTTTGGATTTTTTCAATATTTCTTGCCTTTCGATGGCTTTAGAATTGACATTTGCGCCCGTGGAGTCTAGAATATTTGTCACACCATCAGCCTGCGTTTCAAGGGCCTCAAGGAGTTCTTTATCGCCACCATTGGCTCTTAAACAGGAAATACCATCTTTAAGCATGTTGAGATCATTTAAAAGGAGTGACACTTGCTGCAATTTTTCATCCAAATTTGAAACATCTCGGTCATATTTCTAAAAAGAATAATTATTTATTAATAATAATTAACTTATTAAATATATACTAGTATATATTATACAATAAACTATGTTACCTTTGAATTAATGATGATATAGGTTATAGTTTCTAAATATTCTGAAATTAGTATAATAGTAGTAACAATGACAGACTCCTTTTCTTCTTCACTAGTATTTTTCAGTAGATCTAAATTGTAGTTGATTTCTTTTCTTGGAACAGTGTTGTCTAAATCAGAAAGAAGACCGACAAAGGAGGGTGTATTTACATTTACAATCCTTTCCTTAATAGTTTGTAGAAGATCATCACTTATTTCTTTACTTGATTTCATACTTTCAGCATCAGAGGGTTTCAAATGATGAATTGCTTGTGGTTCTTTATTTGAATCTCCATCTTCTGTAAAGTCATTTACCTTTCCATGTGTTGTTCCAGAGTGGTCAATATATTTTGGTTCAACCATGTCGGAAGAAGTTGTTCCATAATATTCTTGTGTTTCTTTAGAAGTTGCTTCTTCTTTGTCATCAGAAGTAGAAGGAAGATCGACAATTACATATTCAGAAAGGACACTATCTTCTGATTCTTTGCCATCACTGCTTGCTTTAGAATCAATTTCTTTTTCCAAAAAGTCATGAGTGCTATCTGAATCTAAAGATTTTGGTATTTCAGAAATCTCGACAGTAAGATGTTCAAAATCCTCAATTTCTTTGCTTTCAATAACAGGTTTTCTTTCAGTCACTACATCCTGTAAACTATAAGAGAGACTGACTATGTCATAGGGTATTTGGGAATCTGATTTAAGAGGTACAATGACTTCTTTAGATGAAATTTTCTTTTCACCATCATCAATTTTAGAAATAAAGGCAACACTTTGATCAGGTTTGATAGTTTTAACATCACTACTTTGCTCATCAAAGGAGGCCAATGTTAATTTAGAGGGTTTTGAAACATTTGTTTCCTGTGTTTCAGAAATTTCTTTTGTAATAATTACATTACCTGAAATAACAGGTGAGCCAGTAGTAGCTTTAATAATCTTAATATCTTCAAATGTTTCATCCTGAACACAGGGTTTTACTTCTGTAAGTTGGTCTCGCTCAACATAGACAAAACCTGGTTCTATTAATTTTGGTTCTCTAGTATCTTTCCTGACTGGTATTGATTTCTCATTAGATGTCACAAGAACGCTGATTTCAATATCATCTGAGATTTCATCCTTTTCTTTCAAATCTTTTCTAGGATGATCACTGGGCTTATTTTCAATGACTGTTTCCTGTGGGCCATAGGTGCAAGTTACATCTGATGGTGAGGAATCACTAGATATTGGGGTTTTGCTAACTTTTGATGAAACCACTTTTTCAAAAGAGCTAGTACCTCCAACATCCTCATCTTTAAGTTCAACAGGCTGTGAATCATGTGAGATGCAAGAGGAACCATCTGAAACAGTTGTGGTTAATTTAGGCATATCTTCGTTTGTTGAAATTTCATTCGGATTATAATCAACATTTGAGGCACAGACAATACTATCTACTGGTGTTTCAGTCTGTACATCACGTTTTATTTCAATTACAGTGTTATTTAAATCAGAAGATTCGTTGGATGAATCTGAAGATAATGAAATGTCCAATTTTGGTTTCTCAGTAATTTCTTTATTAGCATTTATTTTATCATCCTCAGTAGAAACAGAAACATTGACAACATTATCCTCAAAAACCAAGCTAGCAGAAAGATCATTAACAGAACTTTTAACAACATTGACAATGGGACGTCCTTTATTAGTTTCCACAGATGTAGTGACCTGTATCTGATAATTCGTTTCTTCAGGACTACTTGAAGATTTTTCATAGAAAAGTAGATTTTCTACTTCTTTATTTGACGAATCGATATCTTGCAACTTTCCAGGTTTAGCACCACTTCCTAAACCACCTGCAGGTTGATCAATAATTTCTTGTGAGCTTACTTTCTCAGAGGTAAGAGGGACAGTAAAATCAATATCATCGTTTCGAATTCTATGGTCAATTTCATGCTTGATTTGAATGTCATCTAAAAATCCACCTTTTCTACTAGATTCCAATCTTTCAGTATCTTCCTCTCCAGTGATAGGATGAATCTTTGAAGAGAAGGTCGGAGATTCTGGTTTTGATAAATTATCTTGAGGGACTGCAGTTGGGACATCCTTATCTAGTTTTCCTTCAACAATGTCACTTTCATTTCTTTTAGACTTTCTTTTCTTATTTTGTTTTCCTTTACCAACATCGGTTGAAGATGGTTTGGTACAAAGATCTGATGTAAGCTTATATGTTTTCTCAGGTGGTTTCAACTGACCTTGAGATGCTTCCTGCACGATTATGTCATCACTATTAATTTTATCTTCTGCAATAGAAATATCACTGATTTTTTCACGAACATTTTGTGGTTCAGCTTTCTCAATATTTTTTGATCCTTTTTTGGATTTCTTGCCTTTTTTAGCCCCCTGAGCCGTTGATACTGTTATTGTTTCCTCCAAAGGTTTTTTAGTTATTTGAGTTTGCTTTATTTCTGGTGATTGCTGCTTAATTTCAATTGTAGTTACTTCAGTTTTGATAATATCTTCAGGTTTTGATTCAATATGTGTAATAACATAAGTTTCTTCAGAATTTACTCCTGGTTCATTTATTAGGACATGCACAGTAGGTGAATCAGAGGATTGTGGTAAGATAATTTTACTTTCTTCTCTAATTATAGAGGAGGTACTTTCTATTGCAGGATCAATTTCCTTTATAGTCTTGTCATTTTCATTTGAAAACTGTTCAGAATCAATGTTTTGAACAATTGAAAATATTTTTTCATCACCTTTCATTTCTTCTGAGCTCTTGTCTTCATTACTCTTGATTTCTTCATCCCTTGGTTTTGAAATGTCTATATCAGATCTGGAAGGAATAATCTCTTCAAAAGGTGCAGTAGATTCTGTTATTATTTCAGATTGTAAAGTTTTCTCCTTCTTTTGATATTGTTCATCTTCATTTGGAGTAGTTTCCAAAACAACAGGAATAAATGAACTAGAAGTAGGAAATTCTGTACTATCAGGTTTCTGTATGTCAGGTTCAGAACGACCCTGTTTTATAATTTGATTCTCATTCAAAGGTAGATCATAATTATACACTTCTGATTCTAAAAACTGAGCAGTCATTGACCTACTATCATCTGGTTTTATACTAGCAGGGTGACTATCTTTGTCACTGAGTTCATTCTTCTGGCCAGCTGGTAATATATCTTCTACAGCTGTATTGTTAAGATCATCATAGCTGGGGTCAGGTATATGTTTGTCATCATTTTTCATTTCTTTGGTTTTCTTTTTTATGTCTTTTGTCTTCTTTTTCCCCTTAGGTTTTTTAATTCCAACAGATAATGAGATTTCTTCGGGAACAGATACTTTAACTTGAATATCAGCATAGCAACTATCACTAGATTCAGACCCCAAGGATAAAGATTTGCTTGGAACAATTTTTTCTTTTGACTTTTCTTTACTTTCGGAAGGTAAATCAGTAGAGGAAGAAGTCACTACTTCTTGTTGTTCAGTATATACAATCGAACCAATATTTTTGGTTGTGACATTTGCATCTTGTTCACCGGATAAAATGGGACTAGTTCTATTAAACACTTCTTCTTGAACTATCTGTGGTGGCTTTGTACTATCTATAGTATCTTCAGAAGCGATGGATATAACACCAACTGGCTCTTTCTCAATAATATTTACATCTAAAATTTTGGGAAATCCTTGAGAATCACCAACTGAAATTTTTTCAGAAGAAACAATATTTTCTTCATTACCTACCAACAATGGAACATTTTCTTCTTCTCGTACTTCAACTATGGTCGGCCTTTCTGAATCTCCCTTTTCTTCATTGTATTGGATAATGCTAACTGTTGGCTCTTCTACTGTGACAATTTCCATTTCATCAGGTGTTGTTTCAGTTTCCTCAACAAGAACCTTTCCATTGACAATTTTAACAGTTTTTGTAATTCTTTTCCTGGTGTGCATAACAACCTGGCGGCTGGTATTGACTTCACTATAGCTAAGACTTTTGAAGCCGCCAGAAAACTCTTCAGTCATCGGAACCTGCTCTGGCTCTAATGTGGATGAAATAATTTGCTCAGGTTCTTCGATAACTGTTTCACTTACATGTTCTTTTCCATCAATAATAACAACTTTACGGATAATTTTTTTAGATCTACGAATCTGATGAATCACTGGCTGTACAATAGTGGCATTTAGATGTGAAGAAGTTCCTTCTTGTTCTATATTGGAAAAGGATTCCATAGATTCAACAATTGCACCAGATGAAAAGGTCTGCGCTATCATCTGATCTTTCATTTGTTCGGATGGGATCATGTCAATTATTTGAACAGGTTCAATTTGGGTTTTATAAGAAGTATCTATACCAATCATGACTGCATTTTCATCATCCTCAATTTGAACAGTTTCGGGTGAGGTCACATTAATTTTTTCTTCACTATCAACAACCACATTTAAGTTTTTCTCAGGCAATGCTACATCAATATGACCCTCTTTTTTTAATTTCTTTCTTTTCTCAGATTTTTTGGATAGAGTATCTACTTTGATGGGCTCTTCAGTATCACTAGGTTTAGGAACCTCAATGTTTTCACTACGAACATCAGAAATATTTTCTGTTTCAAATGAATCAGTATCCTGAGTATGAGATAAATTTTCATCACTCGAGACAGCAAATTCAGCAATAACATCAACAGTTTTGTTAGTTTCATCAAGAGAATCACTCGGAGAATACCCAATCCCGATGTGAACTTCAACATTCTCAATGGTGTAATCCTCCTGGGAAGAAGTGGTTTCGACTGAAGCAACAGGTGTAGGTAAAGTGCTTGTTAATTTTTTTTCCGTATGAGATTCACTGCTAGGCTTTGCTTCTGTTGTAGTGGTTTCTGGGTATTCTTTCTTCTCAGTTTTCAATATCTCTTTACTAACAGAAGGGATTTGCGCTTTTAATATTTCTTCAATATTCTCTTCAAGTTTCGGTGCCACATTCATCTCAACCTCATGTTTTAAGAACTCCATAGTTTTATCTTGCAGGGAATTAAAGGGACTCTCTGCTATTGGTTCCTCTGTCACACTTTCCTTTTCTTCATTATTAATAGTTACTTCTCTTTCATCATAACTTATTTTCATAATTTCTTCCTACAACAAACAAACATCAACTTTATTATTATAAATTGTGAGCACTTAAAAATTGCATTAGGTTAACTAACGATATGATTTTGAACGATTAAGATAATTCTAAATGCAATTAACAGAATCACAATTTTGTAAAATTTGAGTTTGAAAATTATTTTTGTAGAGCATAGAAGTATACACTCGAATCTATCTGCAGTACAAACCAAAAAAAAAGAAAGAAAAAAAAGTATCTTGTGTTTTGTATAATAAAATTTCAATAAAATTTATCGGTTATAACATTGTTAACTTATAAATAAATTATTTAAGATGTATTTCTAGTAAAATCCATACATAGGAGAATATAACTAAGTTTAAATACCACCTATTCTAATAGATCACTGACAAAGAATAATAATATTGACAATTTGAATCCTATTTTAATATTGAATAATACATATATTTTTAAATAAATTAAATGACAATGATAGGAGAGATGCAGTAATTTTGCTTACGTCCGCTTTTTCCTCATCTTTTTTAAGATCAGGTAGTTCGATAGAGCTTTCTTCTATCTGAAATTAAAAATTGAAATAAACAGCCTAAATATCACATAAATATTTAAAAAACAAGACAACAACAGTAGATTGCAATATACAATTTTTAGAGCATTTAAACAACTTGCCTCTGTTTCTTTCTCAATGGGAGGTGGAATTACTTTTTCAGGTGTTATGGATTTCTGAAAAGTATTAAAAACAAAATTTAAATGTATTATTAAGTGGGATTGGTAAAAATTAACTTACAATATACTTATATACTTATAAAAATAAATTACTACAACATACAATAATTATTTACGGATAATTTTAAATTAAATGGATTATGATTTATTGAATATCTAAAATAACTTACTTCTTCCGCTTTCTCTGCCGGAGGTGAAATTACTTTTTCAGGTGTTATGGATTTCTAAATAGTAAAAACAAAATTGGAATTGAAATAAAATAAATAATAACACTATTATATTGATAAAAATATAAGATTAGAAAGTGCAATTATTATTTATTATTTTTACATTTTAAACTAAATTACTTGCCTCTGGTTCTTTCTCTACTGGAGGTGAAATTAATTTTTCAGGTGTTATGGATTTCTAAAAAGTAAAAATAGAAGATTACAGTATGCCATAATTATCTGAGACACTGCATTTCAAAACCAGCTTAGTCTATTTTCAATTTTTTATTTTTTTAATTGACAGTTTCAGTACTAGATTATCACAAGATAAAATTTCTTCCAAAAACATCTAAATAGCAGGTTATTTATTTTTTTTTTATCCCGCGAACATCTTCATAATTTGAAATAATATGGTCGATCATTTTTATATATTATTTAATTTCATGTTAATGTGAACTGTTAATTAAATAATTTAAAAGAATTAAAATTGGAAACTGGAATGCAATAACTCATTACTTAAGTTCATTTTAAATGACTTACCTCTGGTTCTCTTTCTACTGGAGGTGAAATCACTTTTTCAGGTGTCATGGATTTCTAAAAAGTAAAAGATATGAGATAGTAAAAATATTAAACTTGTAAATACAAAAGGATCTAAATTAATTGAATATTTTAAACAACTTACCTCTTTCTCTACTGGAGGTGAAATAACTTTCTCAGATGTTATGAGTTCCTAAAAAGTAAGCAAAAAAAAATGTTCAAGTTAATTTAAGGAAAAATTAATCTACTAAATCATTAGTGAAATCTTTTCAAGTAAATAAAATATCTGATTTAACAAAATGATAAATTCAATTTTGAAATAAAGGCTGAATTATTCCAAACTTAAAATTTTCTACTGGTCAAACAGCTATTGAACAAAATTGTTGTCCATGGCCATTAATTTAAGGACTGATATAATTTTTCAAATGTCAAATTATAATTTTATCAATAGCCCAATAAAGCTATAAAGCACCTCATTTCAAGATCTTAGTTTATTTTCTAAAAATCCGACTTTTTAAAACTGGAGAATAGTTTCAAAATCCTCCAGGAACTGAAGAGTGATTCAAAAACTTAAATTGAACAGTAACACATTTTGGATTAATTAATAAAATTAGATACAGCATTCATTTATCGGTTATTAACATTATCCTAAAAACTAACATTTCAAGAGATACAATGACATTTATATAACAGGCATCACAACAATATTCAAGTCACAGTAATGAATATAAAACAATATAATGAATTTAATAATAATTTCTTAAAATAATAAAAACTAGAAAAAGTTAAAGGATACAAATATCAAGTCATAACATGATAAATAATCATGATGGGATAAATAATAGAATATAATATAAAAAATTAAATATAAATTGCACATGGCGATGTTTAATAACTAACCTGAACCACCTCAATTTCTTCTTCAGGAATAATATCCTCGGCTGACATATTTTCCTAAAATATTAGATTCAAGATGAAATAACTTAATAAATTATTCAACAGTTATTACAAAATAAATGAGAATTTAAGAATGATTTGATTTATGAAATAAATTTATTTGAATAAATACAATTAAAAATATAAGAAGAGATATACACAAGACTGATATATGCTGTACAATTATAATTAATAAAAATCAATAACTTAATTAAAATTTTAGCATAGTAGTAAATATGAAGACTAGGCCATGATAAATAATTAAATATTCCGTTCAAATTTAATACATTTTAAAATTAATTGCTTCTTAGGATGAATATAATATTTATATATAATAATAAATCAAACATTCACAAGTTACATTTTTAAAACAAATAAAAATCAATTCTAAAAATCACATATTGTCATTTTATTGAATATGAATGAGGGTGTTGTTTGGATATTAAAGAAAAGGAAAAACATAAAATTTGAACAATATATTGAAATCTCACATAGAGAAAAATCTCTATAGATCAAATATTTATTCCAAAAATCATAGATCAAATTTGACACCCAACAAAAGTAAAGAAATATTATCAAATTGAATAAGAGTTACTAAAATTGTAATCATCCTAAACAAATAAGATAGTGGGGAAATTAAATAGTATCCTGTAGAAGAGATGAGATGGTTGGGGATGCGGTAAGAGAATAACACTTTAATAATTTTTAACAATAAGTTAAAAAACTTATTTATTAGTTCCAATGATTATATAAGTTAATAATAGCTTCATGAAGACTTAATTCTGGCTGAAACTTTGGCACTAATAAAGAAGTTTTTCAACTTATTTGTGTTATTCTCTGACAGCACCCTCAACCATCTTCTCCTCATATATATTATCCACGGTCAACTATCTTCTCATCATTATAAATAGTATTCTATTTTTTGGACTGTAAAAACAATATCCAGTTTAAAATTTGAAAGCTACACGGGAAGAATAAAATTATATTACAGTCTAATATTCTAACTATTTAATAGATAGCAATTAATGATTTATTTATAGCAATAATTTAACATAGGTAGCGAATCATAAATATCCAGGGAGGAAAAGAGTTCCAAATAAAACAAACAGCTGTATAATATTTATTAAACACCTACGTAATGGATCTCTATCAACTAAATATTCAAATGTTTGGCAACAAACACTTCTTAGAGATTCATGTATTAGAAGGTATGTTTTGATTCATGCTCTATAAAATTAATGAAGGGCCTTGATTATCCAAAAAAAGTTTTGAAAAAGAATAGTTCTGAATACTAAATAATCTTGATTATACAGTACATAGGTTAAATGCACCAGTTATTGACAGGTCAACCTATGTTTTTAAGTATTAAGAGTTTAATGCCAACAACAGTTTCTAAACAGGTGCCAGTTACAAGTTAAACCCTCAGCTTACGATTGGCTCCAATTGTGAAACGGTCGTTGACATCAAACTCTTAATTTTAATAAAGAAAGATTGAGCTGTCAATAACTGGAGCACTTATCCTGGTTTATGAGGGCTTGACAAATGAACATATACTTACACATTTACATTATCATTAGTTTTGTATTAAAAGTATTATATTATTTGTATTTGAAATATACGTCTGTTACTTCTTATTTTTCACTTAAAGTAATAACCAAGTAGAATTCAAATGCTTGGAAAGCAAATGGGAACACAAAAAGAAGAAAAAGGGTAGAAGAATGTTGGACTACTATCTCATCCCAATGACCAAGCATCCGAATTATCAAGGTCTTTGTTGACTGATCAGTAAATAATAGTTCATTGAAATTATGGCAACTTCAACTAGTGAATAGATAAAATAATATCACTATATACATTAATTTTAACTTTAGTTATTCATGAAATTCATAATCGTTGATCAGGATTTGATTTGTCTTGTATATAATTAATATACAATAATATATTATATCAGATGGTTGGGGGTGTGGTCAGTGAAGAACACAAATAAGGAGAACTTATTAATTAGTGCCAACATTTCGGCCAAAATTTCAGGCCAAAGAACAAAAATCAAGGTAACAGTCATAATGATATTCTATATTTCCTTTTATTCATTATGGTTGTTATCTTATTTTTGTTGTTGTCATAGTGAAGACTCGATATTCAGGCCAAAATGTAGACACTAATAAGTTATACTTGCCAGTGTTCTTCACTGACCGAATCTTCAACCATCTTCCCCTATAGTATCCAGAGTCAACAACTAATACATAACTATAAATATATTATATTTCAACTTATAAAATTATAAGAAAATATAAAAATTAACAAGAACATGAACTAATTTCAATGAAACTAGCATATTAGATAAGTATGATAATTAATTTTTCATCAGAATATTTTTAAAAATTACAATCCCTGAAAAAAAAAATTATTAAATTTCAATTATATTGCATGCCTTATTTGTAAAAAATTTAAAATTAAAACATGCAAAAAAATATAATAAAATTTAAGATGAAATACGAAATTTGATTAAATAAAAAGATAATTAAGATAAAACTTTCAAAGAAAACTAGCAAAAGTTTCAAAAAGGAAATAAGTAGTTTGTTTAAAAAGAAGAAAAAATAAAATATTACTCTCAAAATAAAGTTAATTGAATGTTACTAATATGTTGTAAAACATAATTCATAGAAAACTATTAATTCCAGCAAAACTATAATTATATATATATATATACTTCCAACTGTCAACAACTGTACCGAGCAGGATCAGAACAGGTTTTGGGTTGGAAAAACCCATACTGCGCATGCTCCCTACAGTTTTTGACTTAGAACATACCTTATTTCAATCTTAACATATGGATTCATTCAGGGTTCATTTTATTATAAAAATATAAATTAAAACTAATTAATTATGTGCATATAAAAACAGATTATGTAAAAAATAAATAAATGTGTATGAGTTATAAATAAAGGGTATTACAGTGTTTTAAATTTGCCTTCTTTCTCAATATTGTTGTTCCAGATTTATACATTACATGATATGTACAGGAGTTAATAAACAGCCTAAACGAGAAGATGGTTGAGGGGTGCGGTCAAAATATAACACAAAGAAGTTGAAATAACTTATTTAATTGTGTCAACGTTTCAGCCAGAATTTCAGAATGTATTATGAATCCTAATGCACTTGGTGGTAAATTTCAAGCTAATAGCCCTGATGAGGCCTTCATCAGGGCTAAGAACAGAACAAGCAATGAATACAGAAAATAAGAAAAGATATAAACAGAATGACATAAAGAAAATAATTGTACAGAATGGAATTAATAAATCTATAAACTAATAGATTTTTTTTTTCTGGCTAAGAAGCACCGCGGCCACAGAGGGCCTACTGTACGCCATCCCTCCTCTGCTCAAAACAGGCCAATTGCCTTTGCAAATCTGGACACTGTATAAGGATACACTGTCTCGCAAAGTTAGGGGTCCAAGATACGATCCTTACTGAATATGAGGAATCGTGTTCTTGCCACTACATCACATCTGCAAATGATGTGGTAAGCAGTCTCTTCATCCTTCCTGCAGAACCTGCAGATAGGGGACTCTATCAATCTCATTTTATAGAGATGCTTATTTAGCTGACTGTGTTCCGTGTATAGACCTGTCACCCATCTTAAAATACTCCTATCCATATTAAGAAGACAGTTACTTCTTTTCGGACAGGATCCCTCGAGAAACTACAGCATCCATTGCTGCAGAAGGAGTAGTGCTTATGGCACCCGTTATCATGAGGCACGCCAGTCTCTGAAGTTTCCCGAGCCAAGTTTGGGATTTGCTTGTCGTAGCCCTGTGCCACCATACGATAGCAGCATATAGGATAATGGGTCTTATCGCTGCTATGTACAACCAATAAATAACTTTTGGTTTAAGGCCCCAGGATTTGCCTACGACTCCTTTACATGCCCAGAGACACCTCAGTGCCTTCATACTGGTCCTTTCAACATGGAGTTGCCACTTCAGTTTACTATCAAGATTAACGCCAAGATGTTTGATTTCACTGCAGAATCCCAATCATTCACTGTTAAGATACGAAGACCTGATTACAATGTTCTGTCTGTTAGTGAAGACATAAAGACTCACCTTTCGAGGATTGATGCTCAGACCATATTCCTGGCACCATCCATTCATAAGGTCTACCGATGTTTGAAGCAGTCCTGAGATAGTTTCTGGGAATTTGCCTCCTATCAGCACAGCGATATCATCAGCATATCCCTGCATGTAAAAATCTGGCTTATTGGATCTAATAAGTAAGGTGTCCACCACCATACACCACAGGAGAGGAGATAGCACTCCATCCTGCGGACAACCACCAGCGGGCTTCATCCACATCTTAGTGTGTCCTAGCTCTTGAGCAATCTTCTTTCCAACATCACATTGATCCAGTTGAAAGAAAGCTGTCCCACCCCTTTCATTTCCATGGATCTTGCCATGGTTCTGTAAGGAGTACGATCAAAGGCACCATCAAAGTGAAGACACCAGCCATAATCTCCTCCATAATAGATTAATTAATAATAATTATTATACTGGAATTAATAAATAAATAAACATGGCATTCTGTTTATATTTTATTTTCTGTATTCATTGGTTGTTATCTTGTTCTGTTCTTAGCCCTGAAGAAGGCTAGAAATTCTGGCTGAAACATTGGCATGATTAAATAAGTTATTTCAACTTATTTGTGTTATATTTTGACTGCATCCCCCAAGCATCTCCTCGCATAACCAGCCTAAATATTTAAAAACAAATTTTAAATTAAATATTAGTTATGGTCTAAACACTAATAAATTTTGCCTGACGATATTTTCATATAAAAGCTTGAAAATATAGAAAAAATTAAAAAATATAATTTCAAAGAAAGTATAAATAAATAAATAATGATCAGTTAGCATACTACCGAAATAGTTTGTGAAATATTTGGTAACTTTTTAGACACAGCCATTTAAAATAAAACACAAACACTATGTTTATGTACATATTTAGAGAAAAATGTTTTGTCATATAAAGATGTTTATTTTCATTCCGAGTTCCTCAAACACAAAGAATTTTCATCTTTTTCTTTTATTAATAGGTTTATTAAGCAACCCAAGTAATATGTTTTGAATAAAATAAATAAACCACATACATTTTTTTATATGATAATTTTCAAATTCAATCTTTTCACATTTTTTAATAATCAAGCAGATTCAAAATGGAACATACCAAATTAAACTGCTATTACTCCATAATTTAATGAAACAATACTAAGCCCAGAGCTGGCAAAGAAAAATAATATTTTGATAAGTCATCTTAAGCTTGTTGATTACCAGAATTACGTGACAGAACACGAGTAAGCATTTGGAATGATAAACCTGTCTGAATATATTTTTAACCCATATTTACATTCAAGGGATTAACTATAATAGGATACTTTCTCAGATACTTTCCTCCATGTAATCTCGAACTACAGACCAACTTGGTCCTTTTATTTACTCATAGGACTCCAAGTAAATATATTTAACATATTTAAAAGTTAAATCTCTGACAGGATATTTCCAATTAAAAATTAATAAAAAAAAATTTGTACTTTGTACTTCACATTAACTGAATACATTAAAAAATAAGAGTTCATTAAGTACAGTGGCCATTAAGAAACATTATTCTTAAACTGTTAATATGAGGTTTATTTCATATAAACCATGTGATACCTCATAGTTCACATGGACTTTGAACATATGAGAATTCATCTGTCTTCTAATCTTGAAAATTCACCAACCACAAAGCAAGAAAATTCACACATTACCAAAGTGTTGAAACAAACAATAGATTAAAAACACCGAATCAAAATGTAATGATAAAAAGTAATAACCAATAACTGCAATTTTTTATGTAAAATAGGAAGCTATGCCCAACGCTCATTGTCCATTGTGGCACTAACACATTTCATAAATACAAAAGGAATGAATCAATATAAATTTTACATACAATTAAATTTATAGAGAAAAAGCAACATATTTTTAAGCGCAGGAATTATTTATTAACATATAATAAATACGAAAATATATTTAATAAGCTGATTGTATGTTTGTTGTTTAAATGTTATTTTAATACCAGTACGATAATGTCTCACAGAAATATCAATGAAAATAAAACATACGAGCTTTAGTGATTAAAATACACCAAAACTCGTATACACACACCCACACACTAAACCAAATATACACACAGAATAAATTCCAAACTGTAAAAAAGCAGAAAGAGTTAGTAAGGCTCCAACCGAAAACACCAAAATACACAAAGAGCATAAAATAAATAATCGAACCTTCTGGAGATTGCTTTGAAGTTCTTCGGGCGTAGAAAGGCAGGTATGAGGCTCTCCTTTTAGTGTCAATGCGCTGCTGATCACGGGGAAAGGTTCATGGGGAGGGTCTGTACGATTGGTTGCACTGTTACAGGCTGGGTTCATGAGAGCTTTTGCCGGCGAACTCTCTCTAGATCTCTTAGTTATTTCGGCATAACTTTCTGTGACACGAAGTGCCGATGGAAAACTTTCATACAGTTTCCCTTTAAATGGATCAATGTCATGAATTTTAATATCAGGAATTGATTCTTGCTTAGCCAAATTGGATTCTAAACTGTAAGGGCGATCCGTGTTTATTTTACCAGTTAAGTTTATATCCTCAATAGATTTATCACTCTTAAATTGAGAACCATCATGCGCTATAGGGTCAGAGGATGGTTGAAGACTGGGATTTGTAAAAACATTATCTGATGAAGACGAATCATCATAAATAGAAGGAGGATTATTGTCAGCTAGATTTATATTTTGCGAAAAGACAGGGAGTGATTCGGCTGTCTTTTTATCAACATTAGATTGACTTAAAGATACAGAAGTTATACTATTAGCTGTTAAATTTGAGTAATTTTCTGTTTTTAAACTTGAAAATGATTCAAATCCAATTTCTGGATAATAATTTACCTCAGATTTATTTACAAATAAATCAGTATTAGTATGATCATCTGGGAATACATTTGAATGTGAAATGAAAGGAGAACCACTGGCAACAGGTTCATTGTAACTATGCACAGCATCTTTATGGAAAGGTGCCGGAGAAGGATCCCTTGAACGTTTTACAACTTCAGCATAACTCTCTTTACACGACAAACTACTCTTCTCCTTGTCTAGTCTTTTGAGTAAAGAATCCATAAATTCTTCATGATCTATTGGTTTAGATGGAGAGATTACTCTGTTACTGTCATTAGGAAAAGTCTCAATGTTTTCAGCACTGACTTGCTGACTATCACTAATATTAGAGAGCTCAAGAGAGCTCTTAGAGATGCCAGCGGATGGAGGGACTATAACAACTTCGTGAGCCCCCATTTTATCGCAGAAATAGGGGTCAGTGGGTGCACGAGGTGCAATATCATCAGGTAGTAAGCCAGGCTGTGCAAAGGCTATTGTGCAAGGAATATTGTCAGTTATTACATTACCATCCAAGCTTATTTTGTCACCAACATTAATAAAATCATTTACCTTTGCTTCTGACAATTTATCATGATCTGCTGAGGTATCTTTTTTTATAGATTCAAGAGAAACAAATTGATAATCTGTAATATTTGATGATCCATCTATCACAGGCTCTTTGAAGGTATCTTTAGGTGACTGAGATATATTACTCTCATTGTCTTTTACACCAGAAGAATCACTTTCAGATAATGATTTAGTAAAATCATAAAAACTGCTAGAAGAGCTTTTATTCAATTTTGGATTATCTTTGCTATCAAAATTATCTAACGTATCAGTTACACCTTCTTCTATACCAATATTTTTAACAATGTCATCAAGAACAGATGTTTCAACTCTTTCAGCAAACCGTTTCTCTTCTTCAACAAAAACTTCACTTTCAGGTTTTCCAGAAACTACTTCTGAATTACTAGCTTCGGAGTAAAATTTCTGGATTGAATCTGGTTTTGGTGCTTCAAATTTAACTTTTAGCTTCTTTGATTTTTTCTTCCTTTTTTCTTTATCACTTGCTTCAACCTCTCGGGGTATGTTTTCATGAAATGAATCAGCATGGTTAGGTTCGATGTCCTTAGTTTCAAAAGTGACTTCATACTCTGTCCGTTCTGTACAAGGGTTAAGGTTCATGTCTCCTTCTGAATCAGGAACATCTAAAACTTCTTTAATGCCAATAGCATTGTTTGTTTCAGGTAGTGAGTCCCTTGAACCAATTGAGCCTATCAGATTGGATTTATTAACATTATTATCAAAACTATATGAACTGGATATATCCTGAATGTTGCAACTGACAGGATCAATTAGAAATGTTTCAATGTTTGTTACAGAATCAGTAGGATCTAATGACAAATTTTTTTCTACTACCATTTCTTCAACTTTAGTTTCCACACCATGACTGATCCTGATATTAGCTTCTTTGACTATAGTTTCTTCAAAATTAGGTTCAACATTTTCTCTATGCATCACTTCTACTTCAGGTTTATTAAGAGAGTCTACAGAAACAGTTACATGATCAGATGAAGCCTTAGGTAACTTCTGTTTCTTTAATTTCTTTTTTTTTTCATTCTTTTTATTAGACATTTCATCAAAGTTATCACTGCCAGGACTAGTTTCCACTTTAACAATGCATACAACTGAATCAGTAGGCTCTAATGACGGCATTTCTTCTACTACTATTTCTTCATCTACTTTTTTCCCCACATCATAACCAATCCTGATATTTGCTTCTTCTTTAATAAACGAATCTTCCTTGTGAGGAACAGCAACATCGTCAGTTGAAACCTCAGAAAATTTTTGTTTTTTCCCTGGTACCTTGGGTTTCTTTGATTTCTTTTTCCTTTCATTCTTTAG
>NW_027115140.1:319419-320578 GCF_000696795.3 Halyomorpha halys
ATTGTATCAGAAATTTCCTTGAAGTCAACACTGTCAGGTCTGGTTTCCACTTTCCCAACATATTCAACTGAACCAGTAGGGTCTAATGATGGTATTTGTTCTACTACTGTTTCTTCATCTACTTTTTTCCCCACATCATAGGCAATCCTGATATTTGATTCTTTTTTAATCACAGAATGTTCTTTGAGAAGATCATCAACACCATCAGTTGAAGTTTCAGGATATTTTTGCTTTTTACCTTTCTTCTTCTTTTTATCTTTCCTCGAAGTTTCAGAACTTATTACAGATGGCCTATCCAAAGTCGGGGTATCTTGTTCTTTCAAGTCTTGCACCTTAGATTTATTTGTACCATCCAATGTTACATCATTTGGATCAAACTTGTTATATGAATACTCACCTTCATTGTTGGAATGGATTATTTCTGAATGAACATTTGGCATTGCAACTTTATGCTCACTACCATACAACCTAATATCGCTGCTGATATCAGTGGTTTGAATATTCTCTGCTATTTCTAAAGTTTCTTCATTATCTGATTCTTTACTGTAAACTTTTATGCGATCAGTATCAATTTCTGATTCATTTAGATTCTTAATAGAACAGGCAGGATCCAGGGACATGGTTTCTTCCTTCAAAGTTTCATCATATCTACTAGCAATATCATCAGCTTTGATTTCTGTTTTTGTAGGAAGGTCTGAAAGTACAGAGCTTTCTGATGAAACCTTGGGTTTTTGTTTCTTTGATTTCTTTTTCCTTTCACTTTTTACATGAACTCCAACGCTTTCAGCACTCTGGAACGAATTAGTAATTTCTTGAATTTTGATTTCGACTGGATGTACTTCTAATTCTTCAATGGTTTTTATAGAACAAGCTGGATAATTGGATAATGATTCCTTATTAACAGTTTCTTTGAAATCTATGACTACTTCCTTCTTTTCGCAAGACCTGATTTTGGTTTCTACTTTAACATCATCTACTGCTTCCACAATACCACTAGGTAGTATCTCTGTTTCTGGCTTATCTACAGAATCTTCTCCAGCAACTGTAGTATCAGTAGGAAGCCCAGGAAACTTGAATTTCTTTGATTTCTTTTTCTTATTAGATTTGGATACGGTAGGAGGATATTCACTAATTTGGTTTGTGTCAGAAATTTTCTGAA
>NW_027115140.1:320720-321382 GCF_000696795.3 Halyomorpha halys
TTGTATTTCTTTTTCTTATTAGATTTGGATATGGTAAGAGGATATTCACTATTTTGGTTTGTGTCAGAAATTTCCAGAAGGTTAGCTTGGATTGGATCTACTTCTGTTTTTTCAAAACCTATAACAGAATCAGTTGGAGAATCTGATGATGTTTCTTCCTCAACTTTTTCTTTTACATCATCTACTGCTTCCACATTCCCACTAGGTACTATGTCTATTTCTGATTGTTCTACCGAATCTTCTCCAGCTACTGTTAAAGTATCAGCAGAAAGCCCAGATAACTTATATTGCTTTGATTTCTTTTTCTTATTAGATTTGGAAGTGGTAAAAGGACATTCACTAATTTGGTTTGTGTCAGAAACTTTCTGAAGGTTATCTTGGATTGGGTCTACTTCTGTTTTATCAAAACCTATAGCAGAATCAGTTGGAGAATCTGATGATGTTTTTTCCTCAACAGTATCTTTAACATAATCTACTCCTTCTATATTCCCGCTTGGTACTATTTCTGTTTCTGGTTTTTCTAGAGAATCTCTTCCAGTAACTGGCAAAGTATCAGCAGAAAGCCCAGGCAACTTATATTTCTTTTTCTTATTAGATTTGGAAGTGGTGAGAGGACATTCAGTATTTTGGTTTGTGTCAGAAATTTCCTGAAAGTTATCTTC
>NW_027115140.1:321557-329769 GCF_000696795.3 Halyomorpha halys
CATGTGTTTGTTTTTTCAACAGAATCTTCTTTAGAAACAGTTGAATTTTTAGATGAAATCCCGGGTGGTTTAGGTTTCTTTGATTTCTTTTTCTTTTTTATTTCCAAAGTAGTTTCAATAATTTTACTACTCTGAGTTGAATTAGGAATTTTTTGAAGATGTGCCCTGTCCAAATCTGTTTCCAATTCAAGATCTTTCAGAGAAACAGTTGGCATACCTGGTAGCATTTCTTCTACTACAGTTTTTTTGTCATTTATAGCACCCGTTTCTTGTATTATAACAGTATCTTCTTTAGAAATTGTTACATTATCGAATGTTTCTTCCTCAACAGCTTCTTTAACATCATCTACTGCTTCCACAATACCACTTGGTAGTATCTCTGTTTCTGGCTTTTCTACAGAATCTTCTCCAACAACTGTAGTATCAGTAGGAACCCTAGGAAACTTGCATTTCTTTTTCTTATTAGATTTGGTTATGGTAAGAGGATATTCACTATTTTGGTTTGTGTCAGAAATTTCCAGAAGGTTAGCTTGGATTGGGTCAACTTTACCAGGATCAGTTGGAGAATCTGATAATGTTTCTTCCTCAGCAGTTCCTGTACTATCATCTACTGCTTCAATATTGGGTCTAGGTGCCGTCTCTATTTCTTGTTTTTCTACTGCATCTTCACCAGCAACTGCTGAAGTTTCTATATGAAGCCCAGGCAACTTGTATTTCTTCTTACTTTCACCTTTTTTAGGTGTTTCAGTATTTTTGTTACTGTGAATTACTTTTACTGCAACATCTACACATGTTTCCTGGCTTTCGTCGGTTACAGGGTGCTCATGCAATTTTTCAAGTATCTCAGATTTCTTTGGTGTATTTTTAATCTGTGTTTCTGCATTATCACAAAAAGCAGCTTGAGAGATATCTCTCAAATTTAAATCAGTAATTGTTATAGATTCTTGAATGGTATACCTCTCTACTGGTTTATTAAAACTCAAGCTTTCTTCAATAAATTCAGCATTATCTGCAATGTTCGTCGTACTACTGATGTTGGTAATTAGTTTTTCATCAAATGCTTCCTTGCTTATTGAGGGCTCTGACAATTCAAATAGTTTTATAGGATCAATATCAAATTGGCTTTTGCTTGTTGAAACTTCTGATGTTAAACTGGGTAATTTATTTTCACTATAAATGGTTTCTGATTTAAATGCATTCTCATTTGATAAATCTAAAGTTTTAGAAATGTCTGAGACATTAATTGTATCTCTAAAGACTATTTCTTTATCCACAGGTGAACTGGCTTCATCGAATGAATCAATTTCCTTTTGTATCAGAATACTAGTAGCATGTTTACCATCGTATTTTTTCGGAATAGGCTTAGTTTCTATAACATCGTTAGTAACTTCACTAAATACAGATTTTTTACCTGGAAATAATGTCCTAAATTGTTGAGAATCAATACTTTCACTAGTTTCAGAACCAACAGAAGGCTTTTCAATGTTTGAATCAGTTCCAACAATGGCATGTATTTCTCTTAATAATGGCTCGAGGTCATCTTTGGTGTCATTACAAAGTTCTAATTCTTCGCCTATAGCCATTTCTCTTAATTTGTTCTCATTAGAACTGCTGTTAGTCGATAAAATGCCAACGTTACCAAAATATGCACTGGTAATAACATTACTCAAATGAGATGGGTCTAGCTGATCACTATCCACCCCAATGCTTCCTAAATTACATGTAATATTGGACGGAATTTCAAAAGTATCTTTATTGACATTTACATCACTTCTATCAAGCGGTGTTTCTGTTTCTGTACTTTGTTCTTGGGATTTTTCCACATAATCATCTTTATGTAATGGCTCATTACTATCTATCGTACTTATAATATTTGTAATGATTTTTCCAGAAGAGAATTGAATACCAGCTTTTTCTTTCAAACTACAAACTTCAGGATAACATTTAAGTGATGAAGTTGATTCTTGATCCATAACTTTAGGTATCTTCTTCCTTTCCTCTATACTCCATACATCTACCTTTTGAGACATGTTTTTCTCTAATGATTCAGCATGGTAAGGTTTAATGTCTTTAGTTTCAAAAGTGACTTCATATTCTGTCAGCTCTGAACATGGATTCAAGTTCATACTCTCTTCCATGACAGAAATATTTTCTGTAATGTTAACAGGAGATTGGTTTGTTTCAGGAAAATCATTACAACATTCTGAAATGATCAATTCAGTAGTCATATCTTGAGCTTTGATGGAATCAGGGTATGTTTCTGATTTGTCACAACTTATAACAGAAACAGAGGGATCTAATGACAGTATTTCGTCAATTACAGTTTCTTTGATGTTTCCTTCCAGATTTTCCCCAAGTAAAACCTCTGATTCAGGATTATCAAAAGAATCTACAGAATCAGTTACATTGTCAGATGAAGCCGTAGGTGCCTTGGGTTTCTTTAATTTCTTTTTCCTTTCATTCTTTTGTACGCTACTCTGCATTGTATCAGAAATTTCCTCGACATTAACACTGGCAGGACTA
Source organism: Halyomorpha halys (assembly GCF_000696795.3). Classification (NCBI taxonomy): domain Eukaryota; kingdom Metazoa; phylum Arthropoda; class Insecta; order Hemiptera; family Pentatomidae; genus Halyomorpha; species Halyomorpha halys. Next base: position 324,081 of record NW_027115140.1, read on the forward strand.
GTTTCCACTTTACCAATACATTCAACAGAACCAGTAGGTTCTAATGATCGTTTTCCTTCTACTACTGTTTCTGGATCTACTTTCTTAGCAATCCTGATATCTGCTTCTTCTTTAATAAAAGAATCATCCTTGTGAGGAGCAGCAACATCATCCGTCGAAATTTCAGGAAATTTTTGTTTTTTACCTTTCTTCTTCTTTTTATCTTTCATTGAAGTTTCAGAAGTTTCTACAGATGGCTTATCCATAATTGGGATATCTTGTTTCACTATTTTATCATCACTTTCTCCATAATTTGCATCAGTAATATTGGTACTATCAACCTCAACAACTTGTTCTTTCAAGTCCTGTACCTTAGATTCATTTGGATCAACCTTGTTGTTATATGAATACTCACCTTCATTGTTGGAATGGATTATTTCTGAATGAACATTTGGCATTGCAACTTTATGCTCACTACCATACAACCTAATATTGCTGCTAATATCAGTGGTTTGAATATTCTCTGCTATTTCTAAAGTTTCTTCATTGTCTGATTCTTTACTGTAAACTTTTATGCGATCAGTATCAATTTCTGATTCATTTACATTCTTAATAGAACAGGCAGGATCCAGGGACATGGTTTCTTCCTTCAAAGTTTCATCATATCTACTAGCAATATCATCAGGTTTGATTTCTGTTTTTGTAGGAAGGTCTGAAAGTACAGAGCTTTCTGATGAAACCTTGGGTTTTTGTTTTTTTGATTTCTTTTTCCTTTCAATTTTTACAGGGACTCCGGTGCTTTCAGTAATTTTGTGAAGTTTGACTTCAACTTGATCTATTTCTGATTTTTCAAAGTTTTTAACAGAATCATTTGGATAGTATGATCCTGGTTCAACTCCAGTTTCTTCTACTTCCACCATTGTTTCCACATTTTCAGCAGGTATAGTCTTTTGTTCTAGTTTGTCTACAAGATCTTCTTTAGAAACTGTCTTGTAGACAGGAGAAACTCCTGGCAACTTGGGTTTCTTTGATTTCTTTCTTGTTTTTTCTTCACCTATTCCAGCAAAAGAACTATCATTACTTTGTATTGTAACGAGTATTTCCTGAGTGTTAACAGAGTCAGTATATGTTTCTTCATCAACTTTTGCTTTCACAGGGTTCAATTCTACTTCATGTTTTATTCCAGAACCTTCTTTTTCAGATACTACTTCGATATCATCTGAAACCCCAGGTTTTTTAAGTTTCTTTGATTTCTTTTTCTTTGTTAATTGTGTATCTTTTACTGTTTTTTCAAAATTTGAAATAGAATCAGTTTGATCGACTGATGGTGTTTCTTTCATAGAAATTTCTTGATCAACTTTAGTTTCCACATTTTCGCTTTTTATTTTCTCTAAATTTTCTTGAGATATAACCTCTTGATTTAAAACAGAATCTTCTTTAGAAATTGGTGTAGTATCGGGTAATTTTTGGTTCTTCGATTTTTTCTTCTTATTACTTTTGGTTGTGGTTAAAGAACCTCCACTATTTTGAATTGTATCTGGAATTTTCTGCAGGTTGGCATCCCCTGTGTCACTTTCTAATTGTTCAAAGCTTTTGATAGAATGAGTTTCATGATCAGATGATATTTCTTTTTCAAAAGTTTTTTCATCAATTTTCTTTTCTATGACATTGTCGCTGGATGTGACTTCTATTTCTTGTTTATTGTCTATATCTTCTTTTCTAGATACTGCTTCATTTTTTTCTGAACCCTTAGGTTTCTTTGATTTCTTTTTCTTTCCAACTTTTATGGAAGTTTCATTAGTCACAAGGTTCTGAAATGTTTCAGTAGGTTCCTGAAGGTTAACTGTTTCTGGATATATTTCTGCTTTTTCAAAGATTTTACCAGAACTAGTTGGAAAATGTGACAGTTTTTCTTCAACAACTATGGTTTGCACTCTTTCACTAGTTTTAACTTCTACTTCCTCTTTTGGAACAAAATTTCCTTCAGAAACTGATAAATTCTCATTCAAAACCTCAGGTAGTTTATTTTTCTTGGTTTTCTTTTTTCTTTCGATTTTTTCTGTAGTTCCACTGCTCTTAACTAAATCAGGAATTTCCTGCAGTTTTACTACATCAGGATCTGTTTCTAATTTTTTAAAGCTTTGAATAGAAGAAGCTGGAATAAAGGATAGTGTTTCTTCTATTTTAGTTTTTTCATCTACACTCTCAATAAGTGTAACATTCGTTTCACTTTTATTAGAAATGTGTTTTAGTGCTTTTATATCATCAGCTGTAGTGTTTTGTTTTTTCGATTTATTTTTCTTTTCACTTTTAATACTAATTTTAGAACTTTTAGATTTCATTAAATTAGAGTCACCAGGTTTGCATCCATCATCAAAAGCAGATGAATCTATTACAGCAGAGGGCAGTACTTCATGATTCTTCTCCTCTAACAAAGTAGTTCCTGTAGGGCTGTCTCCCGTGGGAGGCTTTTTCTTACTACTTTTATTCTTTTTCAGACTCCTTTCATTGGTAGATATATTTGAGCTATGAGATATTTCAAAGGAGTCTAAATTTTCCATTGTAGCTGGAGCAATATTATCAGAAATACTTTCTGGTTTTGCTTCTTCAAATTTTTCAACAGCAAGTACTCCAGCTGTCATCCCAATTTCTTTCTCAACAAGTATTTGCCCACTAGGGAAATATTCTGTAATTTCTTTAGATAATTCAGTGATATTGCTTTCAATTGATTTGGCTTCTTCAGTAGTTAAATGACAGTCTTTCAAAGAAAGGCCATAAGTATTAGTTTTCTTTCTATTTCTTTTTTGCGACTGGTTAAGAGGAGAACTTGCGATATTTTGAAATTTTAATCCAGTCTCATTAACTGATTTATCAGTTGAAGTAAGATCTTCTAAAGATGGGACCCTAGAACTACTACGAGAATTCCCTTTAACAATGTCAGAATAAGAAGCAGTTTCACCAGGAGCCCATATTGGACTTTTTGATCTACTTCTCTTGGACTCTACAGTCAAGAGACTCAAGTTAGTTTGTTCCCTACCAACAATTAATTTACTAGGACTGATCAATCTTTCAGCTGCTGTAGATATTTCAACTGATTTATGCGATTTTGACTGAGTATCTTTTAACAAGGCCTGTTCCTCTGAAGCGTTAGATTGCTGTTCGTTTAATATAAAAATGGGTAAAGATGGAGGTGTTTCTACGTTCCTTTCAACTGTACGATAAACTTTTCTTTCAATACTAAATAATGTAGCTGGTTCAGAAGGACCTTCATGAAAAGATTTGTCATCTGGTTCAAATTCTGACTCATTGGAAATTTGTAAGGGAAGATTTTTATTTTTACTAACATTTATAGGTTCATTTAATATTTTTTTTGTATTTTTTACAACTTTTTCTTTCCTAAATGATCCTAAATCATAAGGAGTGCAAACAGTGTTTGATCGATCTACATCATCCAAACTGCACTCCTTAATTATATCATCAATCGAACTATGCTTTTCATGACCAGATGATACCTTGATGAAGTAACCATCTGAAACTTCTTGTAGGGTTTTGTCATTATCATCTGACAGCTTCTTTATTTTGTCTTCAAGTTTAATATTGTTTTTCGAATCGCTTGTTTCATTTTTCGTAGTCGTGTCGAAGCCAGATTCAAAGCTGCTAGAGCCAGTGACTGTAAGATCTTCTAGAGAGGGGATACGAGAACTGCTACGTGAATTTCCTTTGACAATGTCAGAATATGAAGCACTTTCCCCAGGGATCCAAACAGGACTTTTAGACCTACTCCTTGTCCTTGTTGATTCAACGGCCAATAAACTGAGTGTTTGATGATCACCTCTCGACATACTAGAGCCCTGAGATCTTGTACCTCTATTTAGTTTGCTAACTTTGCTTATATTATATGATGTTTGCGCAGAATATTTGCAGGGAAGTTCGGTAGGAGGAAATCCTTGTTTTACACATTTATCAGTGGGACTTTTTGATCTAGTTATCTTGGTCTCATTTGACAAAAATATTTCAGTGACTTGCCTGGTATGAATTTTCACAGGGCTCTGTGCTCTAACTTTATAAGCTTCAGAAATGAACACCTTCTCTTCCATAGTTTGTAAAGGAAGTGGTTCTTTGTCTTGACTTGAAAGAGAATATTTTTCATTTGATTCGTCAGTTTTTTCATCATTCACAACAATAGCAGGCGGCTGCTTTATATGCAGTTGGAATTGGTCTAATCTGCTCATTCGACGGGGAGCAATGGTATCATTATCGGAGACAATGTGAGGTGCAGAAACTGTCAATGGACTCTCAATAGGTTTATTATTGTCTGATGTTTCTTTTATTTCATTAGTTGTTAAAATTCCTGAAGATTCATCAGAACGATTCAATTTTGTTACAGGAGAGCCATCGAAACGGCAAGGGCTCGATGCTCTCCCAGCAGCTATATCTGCATAAGAACATGAATCAATATTTAATTTAGCGATTTCAAAAGTGCTCATGAACCCAAGCTCTGTTTTTTTAGTGCCAAATGGGTCACGTTTTTGTAATAAAACCATGAGTTCATGAATCTTGTCACGAGTCTGAAGGATGGAGTTCTTCAGGGCCTAACCATCAAATATAGAGTAAAAAGTGTCCTCTAAGCTCAATTTACAATATGGAATAAATATGGAAAGTACAAAAGTTTAAAAATATATCAACACAACATTTATGCTCTGAAGCGAGAATGCCTGGTGTCTGGCCAGGAATTGAACAAAATATGAATCTGGCAGGAATAAAAATATAGATTATGGAAATTAGGAGGGGCACTAAATATCTACTAAAGGATCTAAGTCAGGAGTTCCCCGCTGTAATAGATGCTTCAGCCGTTCAGTCAAAGCAGATATCTTGCTCTCCAGAGCCCGCACTTTCTCCCTGCATGCCTGTTTAGATTCAAGGGACAGAAAAAGGGAATAGCTTAGAGAAAAGCCCATCACCTCTTAATAAGTAATAAAAACTTTTAATGCTAATTAACAAATTTCATCATGCATTCATTCATTAGAATATAAAGTAAAAATAAAGGATTAAAGAAAAATTCACATAACCTTATGATTTTTTAAAGTTTATTATTTTTTCGACTGATCCAGAATCCAATAGAGTAGTAATTGTAAAGTGATGGGTGACAGATTTTGAAATTTGAAGTATTATTGAAGAAAATAAACTTAGTTTACTACAACCAATAACCATGGCCAAAAAAATTTCCAGATAGTTGCTCTAAAATGTAAGTCTATGATATGTATTTTTATTGATAAATTAAAAAATTAACAACACCTAAATATAACATACAATATGCATATCAAAACCACATTTCACCCAACACCATAGCCTTTTTCCTAGAAAAAACATGCATGTAGGTATAGTATATTCCCAATAATAAAAAATAATCAAATAAAATAAACTCAAGAGACTCCTAAAAACAGATTTATACATAAATACGCTAAATTTTTTGGTTTATATTGAATACAAACCTGAAATAAATTTGAGAGGAATATGATGGCTATTGTAACAATAAATAAAGAGAAAGCTTAGATAAAAAAAAGTAAAAATAATCAAAATAAATCTACAAGCTTCAAAGAAACACACAATTACAGATGTTTATTTATGATAATTAATGTATAGAGATAAATAGATATTGGCTAAAATATATAAATTTTTTTATATAGCAATAAAATATTATTTGGGAATT
>NW_027115140.1:330216-334863 GCF_000696795.3 Halyomorpha halys
ATTTTTTTTTGTTAAACAGTCCTGTTTATGGTTAAGATTAAGATTAGGTCAGACAAACCTCTTTTGTGCAAAAAGTTATCACTCCACTCTGTTCCACAAACATTTGTGAGCTCATTGTATTAAATTAAATCAATAATTCTTAGATCCCTCATTATTTTCAAGATTATAAATTATACGTGATAAATAAATTCAAATATAATAAATAAACTAAACCTAATAGAATGCTTGGAAGGACTAGGATTACTATAATCCAAATGCCTTGTAAATCTGATTAATGCCTGGTACTCATTTTTGTTATAATGATTGAATGGATCCAGGTAGCGTCTGTAAAACCAAAATACACAATTGGGCAAAGCTACTATGAGAAAATAATTTCTTTGTGCCAAGCCAGGCTTTGAACTGGGTTCGTTCCTCTGGTTGGCTATATAACCTTGCTTCCTTGATGAGAAAATTACTGTTAAAAACTAGAGTGATAACTCAATAATTCAATGATTAATTAATTCCCTCATTACTCATAACTTATTCACACTTGAGTAAATTTCTTAACTTTATATCAAATTTAAAACAATAATTTCCAAAGAAACATATTATTAGTTAACAAATAAAATTATATAAATAAGTAAAAATATGAGCTTTTTTTTATTAGTAATAATTTCAAATTAACTTTAAATTATAACTTATGACTGTAATTGTGTGTTTTAAATAATAAACAAAGTGATTCTAAAAAGCCAATTACATTGCTCAATTTGAAAAAAAAAAATGAAAATTTAAGCAAAGGCAATACTAAAACGGAAACACATTGATGAATTGCATTAAACACCAGGCATTCTCCTAAAGACAATAGAGAAATATCATCAAAATGTTTCCTAATGCTTCAAGAGCTATGTTGTGACACACAATTAGTTAACTAAAATAAAATACCAACTTGTTAAGATACAAGCTTAATAATGTTTTTGTTTTATTTATTCGTTCTTTTCTTTCTTTTAAAAAGGAGATCACAAGGAAATTCAATAAAAAAATTAAGACAACAATAACAAAATTATGAAATTTAGAATTTTCCTGATTATTTAAATGAGTTATGAAATTTAATAATTTTAAAGAAACACATTAGCACATTTATCATTCTTAGACAAATATTTTCAATTAAAATGCAAAAAATATAACAAAGTTATGGATTAAAAGTATTACATATTTATAAATGTTAATATGGAGAATACTTTAACAACCAATTACAAACTAAAACCATAATTTACCAAGTAAAACAAATGAAGGAATGTAAAGAAAGTAAAAATATTTGAATAGTACAAAAGAAAAATTATTAGAATTCCTATTGTTATTTAATTTTTTTTTTATTGATAATACAGTTTGAATCATTACCTCAAGAGGCAAACTTTGACGAATAAAGCAAATGTTTTTACCTAGCACCAAAGAAATGATTTTTGAATTGAAGAGGTTTGACAGTCCATCCGTTCAACCAGGAAATTGCCCAAAACTTTTTCTACTTATCCCCTTACATTAAAAAAATTAGATCTGTACCGCTACAACCCATGAAGGGTCAGGGCTGCAGCACTTTGTAAGTAAGTACTGTTGCTTGACCAACGGTTGTGCAAGGAGGTGATTTGGTCAGGATCACGCTCAACTGTCAGATTTTTACCCAACTTACAAACCAGTGAACAATAACACTTATAAACAAGTGAACCCACTTTATGAGGCTATGCAGACCCCAGATTCCCAAAACCCACAGGGCTGACTAACGGCTACAGTGAAATAGAAAATAAGTATCTGCCACAGCCAGATTCAACTCTGGGTCCTTGGAGTTTGTAGCACAGTGCCGTACCAATAAGCTACCTATACCCTATCACCTTATGTATTTATTTTTTGATTAATGAATTATCGAGACAATTATAAACATTACTTGAATCTAAATATCCAGATAATGAACTAAAATTTTTGTAAATTTCTATTTTATAAGTTATATAGATAATTATTTGAAGAATTTTCTTTTTGAAACAAAAATCCATGGGTCTACATAAATCTAATAGTGATGTAGATACACTACGCACTGACTTTTTGTGTTGTGAAATCAAAATTATTGATAGATTATCCATATAACTCATCAAACACAATTTAAAAAAAATATCGGTTGGTTGTATATAGCATATTTGGGGATTCTATTAAGAGATAGCAAAACAAAATATTATTAATTTGTTTTGTTCCCTAATGCAGTTTCAGTTTTCATTCATTTCCCAACATATTCATAAATAGCAATATGTAAAAACATAAAAATCCGATTTTCACTTGTTTTACATATAAGTGACCATGAAGAGAACATACAAGGACGATTCAAGAATGAGTATTACACGAGATTAAATAAGTTATTAACATTAAACAATTAATACAAACAAATTATTATGAATAGTAATGCAATGACATGAATATATTGATTATTACATACAAAGTGTAAAAAACTTGGTATAATGACATACACAGTAGGAAAGAAAAAAAAATATAAGTTGTTATTATTTTTAATATGTTAATACATTTATAAAAGAATATTGGAAGATATCTGATTTGACAATGAGTAATATATAATAGGAAGATGGTTCAGGTGCGGTAAAAAAACAAACTCATATAGTAATTAATTAGTTTAATTTAAATTTATTTATTTATAAATAATAAATGTGGTATGATTTTAATAGAAATCAAAATATTGATAACATCTCAAATATCAATACTAAAAAAATAATCAAGATAAAGATGTAGATCCCCCTTCTACTTATATTTAAAAAAAATTGACTAGATATGATAACAATCCTAATAAACAACACCACTAAAAGTTGTGCTTTTTATGATTAGATGACTACAAATCCACTAAACAGTCATGGTCTAGAAGAACCTCTCATCAATATCGGAATCAAGCACTAGAAGTGCCAGCTGAAATAATTATCATGCTTAGTGGAAGCTTCTCCAATATGCCCAAAATGTTATAGCTTATTAAGGTAGTAACAAATAGACAACACAAATTACAGACTTTAATTATCCGGTCGAATTCGTAAACTAACAATTACGTAATAAATGCAAAATGGAATATTGAGATTTACAAGTAAGTCATTAGATAAAACTAAAGGTAAGTCCCAAAGAAAAGTAATGATTTTTTGTTTAACCCTAATATAACATAATAATGATTGGCTACAATATTTTTTTTTTTAATTTAAATTTATATATCCCCTTCAAAAGTTATCGAAATGGATAGATAATGCAGATGAAATAAACTGAAATGGAGAAAAGACTGACTTTTACAGCAGAAAGACTAAGCTTTTTTATGGAGACATCCTGGGAAAGCTTTGGAATATCCTACATTCAAGAAAATATCCAGACTAAAAAAAATCTGAATTGGAGTCTGCGTACATTTTTTGTTTATTTATAATCAACTCAATAAAATAATCAGGAATCTTCTAAAAGCATTTTGTGACCAAACAGATAATTTTAAAATGCTTACATTTTGTTCTCGTGCAGCAGTTTCCCTATCATGAGGCAGATAGGCAGGAGAAGAAATAGTGCGCAACTTTTGTTCTGACGTTATTACTTCTTGCTTCAGGTACAATAATTCCTACAAGTGCAAATAGTAGCTAGTGCTTAACAATTTCAACTCGTGTATTTGTTAATTAAATAAAAAGGGAGAAGTGATTATCCAAATACAACAAAATAAAAAAAAAATAAAATGTACTGAAATTGTTACAGTGCATTTAATACTTTCAAAAGTTATTTAAACTATAAAATATACTGGAAATGTGCAAGTGAATTTCAAAAAAACAGAAAATTTACTTATAATAATTTAGCAAAATATATAAATAATAGTAGAATACTTATTATTGTTATGAAGAAAAATAAAATATAATATAACAACAAAATATATATTTTCATCTCGGTCGGTATCCATTAAGTCTAGATGAATTATAACTTAAATAATTTATGTATTTTTAATTTGATCCTGTCTATTTTGACTTGTATCATGTGATAATCCATAGCACAGCTGATTAATGCTCAGAGGAATATAACAAAAAACAAAACACTACAATACTCAGTGAAACATGTACAATTATTTTATGCTTAATGTAAATGTATTGAAAAAAAATTATAATAAAAACTATAAATTTAATTAAAAAACTTAAAATATAAACCATTAAAAACTTAAAATATAACCAAAAAATATAAACCATAATAAAATATAAAATTATAAAAAATATGATACCAAATATAAACCAATAGAACACCTCAGCATAGAATTTAAGAATGAAATATCTTTAGAAATAGGTGAGAAATGGGAACAAAAGTTGCTGAGGTAGCTTAGAATAAATAACTGTCTCTAATGGATTTAAATTAAGATGGACTGATAAAACTTTATCACTACTTTATTATTCTTTTACTAAATTTCGGGCTGACAAGCCATCCTCAGGTACAATCTACAACTATTCTACTGAAATACATGACAAGGAAAATAGAAATGAGAATAAATACATTGCATAACTTTTCAGTGATTGACTCTATTTTACTGTTTCTATCTGCCATTGCTACAATAATAATTAAATATTAATTGTAAATAATGTTAATGGTGCGAAATGGTAGTTATTTTTCAATTTCCAAATC
>NW_027115140.1:335603-336005 GCF_000696795.3 Halyomorpha halys
TATTTAATTTTTTTATGAATATTTATCATTGAAAACATGGCAGATATAAATTGTAAAATAGAGTCAATCACTGAAATGTTAAGCAATATCATGGCTATCATTTTTCTAAACATGTACTTCAGGAGAATAATTACGAATCCTTGCAGATTGTACCTGAGGATGTCTTGTTAGTTCAAAACAATAATAAAATAGTGGTGAAAATTTATCAGACCATCTTAACCTAATTTACAAACCTACCTTTACCTAAACCAACTAATAAAGGCAACTATAGACTAGTCTCCCAGGCTTACACTGAGGGCAATGAAATAAATTTACTTATAATAATTTAGCAAAATATATAAATAATAGTAGAATACTTATTATTGTTATGAAGAAAAATAAAATATAATATAACAACAAAAT
>NW_027115140.1:339440-353847 GCF_000696795.3 Halyomorpha halys
TCTTACTTCTCGCAATTTCTTTTCGCATTGTTCCCATTCTTCACTGGTCTCATGTAATAGGGCATTCTAGAATGAGGTAATTATATAGTATTCAATCATCAATAATTGTAAAATATTATGTATAATATTATTATAAAATTAATATAATGTATTTACTCTCTCCAACAATTTTGCTTCAACTTCCACCTTAGCTGCCTCAGCTTCTTCCATTTTATCAGATAAATCACCAATACTACCATTTTCTGAAATGGATTCCAGCTCTTTTGACATTTCACTCAAGGTTTTACCCATGTTTTTACAGCTCTTCACATTGACCTGAAATTTATTTTTATAAACAAATTAATTAATTTTAATCAGTACCATTTAAAAAAAGCTCATAAGAAACTCTTGAAATTATATTTACATTGTAATCATGTAGTTTCGACTTAGTATCTGCCAAACTCTCTAGAATCAAAGGCACACTGACAAACTCTTGTTTTTCTCTTGCCCAATTCATCACTGTGTTGTACAGTGTCATGAACCTTTCCCACGAATCCAAGCAGTCGCCAATCTATAATTAGATGCAAGGTCCCATAATAATATGATCATACCTATTAATTTAATTAATAATTAAATTATTAATCCTAATCCTTGCTCTGATTAGAATTATACCAAACATGGGCCAATTCATAAATGAATTTTAAGGAACCAGGTTCAACAAAGTCTTTAGTGGTAGATGTCAATCATGCAGGATAACTTGTGATAGATGGTCTTCATATCGTTTGCAAATTAATTAATTCAATGGTCACTACACAATATAAAAAGATTCATAAGTCTCATCTACAGTAATTTCTCAACACCAATGTGGCATAAATGTATATGGCATCAACTAAAGTAAAATAAACTAAAATAGGTAAAACCAACAGTGAAGAGAGATTTTCATACTCTAGTCGGAAAGAGTAATATTCATTTCTTAGCTTGGACATTGCCACTTTACACAAGCTATCTGGTGGCTAATGAAATCAAACCTATTTGTCCTTATTTCCATTAGATAGGTAAGATGCTATAAATAGAAGAAATCAAAGAATCCTGGTCATCAAAGGAATGGGACACTGATTTTTCCCAGGGATCAGTCCTGGTCATCTCTCCCAAAGGCGAACACTAAACCAGAAGAATAGAAATACAAAAGAGTAGAGGACAAAAAATGCTGTTAGGAGGTAGAGAAAGAAAATGAAGATCAGCAGAATGGAGGATCTCAGGGAATTTGAAGGTTAATAGTTGGAGAGTGCAGTACTAGCAAGAGGCATTCGCAGGGGGGCAGTAGGACATGGTAGTACAGATCCTGGCAGTATCAACTCTTTCATTTAGAGCGAAATATGATATACTATACTCATAAGGTATGGATAGAAATATAAAGTGGAATACAATAGATAAATACATTAATATATAATAAAAACGGTTTCTGGAACCCCCACCACTCTTAGAACAGCAGTTGGCAAGAAACATAACATAACTGAACACATAAATGAAGACTGTCCTTTGTATAAACAGCAATGGTCAAAATAGGAATTTGTGATGAGTGAAAACTAGAAAGTTATGCCATAGTTCCTAATAATTACCAAAGGTTTTATTCTATTTTCAAGTTATTTCACTTTATCTAAATTAAAATTTGTAGATAAAGATTCAATTAGATTTACTCAACACTTGATTATTCAATGAGTTATCATTGTGCTATGGCCAAGGATTGTATTTGACCTTAAAGTCAATATATAAAGCAAAGAAACAATGTTTATATATTCAATAATTTTTTAATACCTAAGTTATTATCACTGGTTGCAGGGTTGATAGACATGATTTAATTGCACAACCATCTTAAATATAGTCCATTAGAATCAAAAAGATATGTTAATGACTCAGAAATTAAAAAGCTTAGTGAACATTTTTCCTGAATAGCAATAACAAAATTTATTTTCAACATACCTGTTGCTTTTTCTCATCAATCCAACTTTTTATTGTATTGAGTTGCTCGCTCAGTGTATTAATGTTCCCTTTAATAAGATCAATCTCATCCGCATCCTGACAATTTTCACAAATAATATTTGCATTCAATATTAATTTATCCAATCTCTCTGACATTGAAGGGAGTTCTGATTGTATTTCCTTATAAAATAATAATTAAAAAGTTTAATAGAAAATATAAAAAAATCATGAAAATGTAATCAATAATTCATAACAATCATTATGTTTTTCAAATAATTCATATGATATTTTCTTTAAAATAGTACAACAAATTAATAATTAACAATAGATAAAACATATACATACTATTTTACAAAAATATTGAAATAGGTATTGCAAAATATAAAGTTAAACATAAAATTACTGAGCAAATAAATAATAAATAAAAATATAAAAATCCACACAGGTGGCTAATAGATAATGAGTTTTGTAATAAATTAAAAATACCAAATTTTATTAGTATCAACAAGATAAAATCTTATTAATAATGAGGTTTTATTTTCAAGGAAATAATGATTATCCTATTGGAAGCAGATCATCTTGAAATGAAACTAAAATATCAACAACATAAGTTTTTTGTGTTGACCACTAATCAGACTTCTATTTTAAGGAATCGGGGTAGTAAAATATAAAATTTTATAGTAATAAAAAAAAAAAATGTTCTTCAGTACCTGCAGTGATTGCTTCAAAACCTGGGGTTGACTTGTTTTATCACGAACTTTAATTTCAGCCTTCTGGATCCAGCTAGTGAGAGTGTCGAGGTCACTTGAGTATTCTGAACGTACTGTTCTTGCACGCTTTTGCTGCCTATCTTTGTCATCCATTAATTGCACTAATCGTTCCATGTTTAACTCTAGTTCAGTCAACTAAAAGAAAAATAATAATTTTTTAATCATATTTTAATTGGAATTACATAAAATAAGCGCTAAAAAATAATACACACAGCCTTCTGCAAATCACTAGGAAGTATTTCTTGAGACTTTAGATAATAATCTTTTGTACTTGCAATAAGATTCTTAATATCAGAGGAAAGCCCTTCTGTCTTTTTCAATAATGCCTGAAAAAAAGCAAAAAAAAACTTGTTACTGTGTACAAACTGTGTCATAATGAATTTGGCTTGTTTGTGGATTAAAAACAGAAATAATAAATTGGAAATTGTTCATTTTATTTTATTACATGGATAAAAATATTTTAAAGAAAAGTTATTAAATCAGAAATGTTTACCCTATCATAAATATTGAAATAGTTCTAGCAAAATGAACAAGTTATTGAGCTTTGATTAGCCTGCCACAGCAAGAACTGAGGCCCAGTAAGTTATCCTAGATTGAATCCTTTAATTACTAGATGTGCAGATTTAGTTTACCAGAAGAGTTGTCACAAAGAATGCTTTATGTTGTAAAAGACATGCTAACAAAAATTCACGATTTTGTTATGATAATTATGACTCAACCAACTTACTTTTCTAATAGCTAGATGACTCATAATTTATCATTTTTAAATGGAAAAATGAAGTCACTAAATGAAAGTGAAATGATAACAAGATTTTTTTTTTTTAATTCCATAAGATTTTATTAAGAAGAAAATTTAGTTGAAAGTAACAGTAAAAATTATTTTGACTAAAATTTGTTTTTTTCTTAAATCTAATAACAATTACTGAAAAAGAGCATTATCATGTGATGAAATAAAAATAACATTAGAAAAAATGAAAAAAAAAATTTATTTTTATCTTAATAAGTAAATAAAAACAACAAAATTATTTTGTCCTCGCAGAAGTATGAAAATAGCTCATTATAAACAATTTTATAATTTTGTAAAATGGTATAATACCTAAAAAATGTATTTTAAGATCTAAATCAAGAATATTATGCCATGACCTAATTTTATTATTAGAAAGATACAGTTTTGAAATTATTTTAATAATAGAAGTAAATATAAAACTAATGCCAAAATTATTTTCTAATAATTTTCATTAATTATTTAAAGATTTCCAGACAAAATTACTGAAATTATAATTAAACAATGTTGACTATTTATTATTTACTAATAGCATGCGCTGAAAATACATGGAATTTATAAATAAATAAGTAAAAAGAATATAAATAAATAAAATTTATAGAATATTAAAGCATTTCTAAATAAAATAAAACAAATTAACTATATACATACTTGGCAATTCTTTTCTGCTTCTTCTTGATCTACGCCAAATACGTACAGATTATCTATTTCGTGGTGGAGCGAATCAATTTCTTTTAAACAATTATCTATATCTTTTTCTGTATTTTCAAATATATTAAACTCTGATACAATCTTATCAAGTTTTTCCTTTATGGCATCAATCAAACTAAAAAGAAAAAAAATAATAAAAAAGATTATTCTCTGCTAACATATACAAATTTAACTCATACCTTTAATGTATACATAATTTCAACTTTATAAATTGTATACTTTCAACTTTAAAAATTATAATTTCAATTTTATAAATTATAATTTCAAGTTTTTGTAAAGTTTCGATGAGCTTTTAAAATAAACTTTAATCAATTAAAAAAATGAAAATATGATATTACTGCTATTTACTAATTACTGGAAAGAAATAAGTAAAATACTAGTTTAAATTTTTATTTTTAATAAAAATATTCAAAAAGTTAACTATAACTAAAATTCAAAACATGATGCTAACAATAAAATTAAATCATTGAAGAAAATTAAGTTGGTAACATTCCAACTGGGTCTGAACTATCTATTTTTGGATATTTTTCTTGAGCGCCAGAATATTCATCACATACTAGTAAAAACATAAGCCAAAAATGTTCTGTCGGCCAACAAAAACAAACAACTCAAGTTACAATTACTAAATACTGGATTCAAATTGTATTAACGGGAGAAGAAAGAAAACTATCAACCTTTTTTGAGTCATAAAAACTATTTTATAAATAAATTTGAAACATTATGAAATATAAAACATGAACAACTATAAGAAAATCAATGTTTAAGTTTCCATTAAATTAATTTATTTAAATTTCAATATGGTCCAGGTGGAGTCTTTGGGCTGTCCATTCAATAAATGCACCAATCAATATATAATTATTTCATAGAGCATCTATTAGATTGGAAAGTTAAACTAAACACATGATTATAACTCAGTATTTTTTTAAATTGTTGACATTAAAAAAAAAAATTGGAATACAAGTTATACTAAATTTTTTTTTTAATGTAATTTTCAAGCTATTTTTTCAGTAAAAGCATAATTAAATAAATAACGATTATATCATTACCAATTCTTGAATAAAACAATAAATAATAACTAAAAAAAACAAACAATAGGTATTAAAATTAATAATACTGACAATCTAATTTAATGAATAGAATTTTAATAAAATAAATAAATTACAGAACTCAGATGCTCTAAGCAAAGACTACATGACATCATACCCAGTAATAGTCAGACTTTTGTTTTTCAAGGCTTAAAATAAAAAAAATATCATAAACACGTTTGAAGCATTCTTATAAAACTTCTTAACTTAAGGCAACAATTAAGAAGTTGAGCATTGCCAACTTAACAATAGGTATGTGTAAACAACTAAACCCATTAAGTCACTTTGCTCAACATTAAGTTTTTTTTTACCTTATCCGATATGAAATAATTTAAAAACAAAATGATTTAATTCTTTAACTTTTTAAATAGAATGTAATTAAATATTGTACATGTACGTATAAGTTAAAAAAATAAATAGAAATAAACTTTTGAAAATATACATTTATTGAAATTCTACACTAATAATTGTAGAATTGTTAGTATTTACTGCCTCAAATAAATTATATTTACATCATATTACACGAAAGTAAATTTCACTCCATCATACGCAATTAAAAATAAAAAACCCAATAAGTACAATTAAGGAATATCAATCATATTATAAAATGCAGTAATATGATAATATTAAGGTATACGATATATAACATATCTCTAATATTATTATTAACTTACAACAAACAAAATAAACAATGAATACAGTGGACGAGCAATTCTATCCAAGAGCGTTTGAATCTGACTGAAGACGGACACCTCTCCCACCACCGATATCGTACCTGACACCCCTAGTCCAAGCCCTCGCTTTACAACTTCCGGAACCCATTATCGGTGATGAACAATTGAACATATTGAAATGGGACAGGGGAGAGAGAAAAAAAAGTCGATTCGCATCGTTAACCTGCACTAACTTCTTAAAATTATAAATATTGATGAAACAATCCTTTCTAAAAATAGGGCTCGATTCATGGGCGAGAAGAGCTGGCTGATCTTTCCCTCCTGCAAGTTCAAAAGGGAAATAACCCAACAATAGTTTTAATTTAATTTACAATTATAAATAATTGATGCCTTTAATTGCATTTTAAAATTTTCTTTACTACTTAATTACTTTTTTTTTATTGTTCGATTTTGCGATTTCAGAGATACTTCCAGAAGCTAAAACGGTTATAACTTGGTATAAAAAATGAATATAACCTGTTAATAAAATGACACTATGACAATAAAACAAAATATAGACAATCAGATTGATCATTCACAATTTGAAGTAGACAATTGAGAACTGAAAAAGCGAGGGAAAGACTGGAAACTTTCACTTTTTCTTGGAGAACAATGCCAAAAATTGTCAAATAAGCTTACTGTACGCATCGAAAGAGACTTTGTAGAAGAATCTTAATGTTCGATATATCATATACAAGTGAGGGTCGGATTGATCGAGTAGGTCTTTGTGATTCAAGTCAGTTTGGGTTTTGAATGATGACTGTTATTCCGACTGACCGTAAAAGGGTTTGTTTATCTCTTAAACCAGCGGAAGTCGACGGCTATGACACAATTTAAATAGTAATGTAGTGTTAAAAGGCTACGTCATAAAACAACTTGATAATACGTAAGTTATAAAAAAAGTAAGTAGAGGTGCATAAATTAGAACGTTAAAGTAATGACCTTGTCTTCTGAGAATTACGAATACTTCAGATGTGCCTACAAGTAATCTCTTAATGGACTATTAGGAAAGTAGTAGTCGCGTAATAAATTGCGACAAAAATGTGGCGACTGTCAGGAGATTAGTAGTCCACCATTCTCATGTTGGTAGAAACTGACTGGACATGAAGGTCGTCCAACAATTGATTCTCTTCATGAACGAAATTCAAATGTATGAAAGGGAGAGTGGACAGAGAGACGGGCTGAACAGCCTGGATCGCCATATATAGTAAGTTCAGTGTAAGTCGTCTGTGGGCATCAGACACACAGGAAACTCGGTATCCGTTGCGTCTTCTCAGAAAGGGCCTTACTGTTTTCTTCGAGTAAAAATCGTAGAAATACAGGTTTATATCTCTGTTCTAAACTAGAAATAATCTCTAGATTGATTGGTTGGACAAGTGCCGTTATGTTAGCCGTAAGTTATAGGAAAGAAAATGTCTTCATCCTCAGTGTTAAAATAGATTCTGAGCGGGAGGGAGAATTATTCAGCAAAATCCTCGAAGAGATTCTTTTTTTTCAAGTGTTGATGCACTAAAAGAACTTTAAACATGATGTAAAAACAGTTTGATTCATGCAAGATTTTGGGTAGTAATATTAATATTGCAAGGAAGACTTCGAATTTGTGTTTCCTTAAGAGACTGAGACTTTTTGCCTCTCCAATAACAACTATTTTTAACTTGTATGATCCTAATGCATTGGAGAAAGTTATAATAATAAGTCCTTTCGCAAGATTTGTAACCGAAGGCAAACTTTTTAGACTGGATCGTGAAGATTTTTTATTCCTCTACCTTAGTAAATATAATTTTTCAACTAAGGAATTGAAATCTGAACAGAAAAACTACCATTCCCGAACTTCATCAAAGTGGTCTGAACACATATACAGGATACATGAGAACTGAGATCCAAGACAAATAATGGAAGTTTGGCGGCACAGGAAAGGACCTCCAGAGGCAGAGGCAGACTCAGGAAACTATATATTGAATTCATCACATCACCAGGAAGGACCTCCCATAAAAATGTCTCCTCCTTGATGGGTTTTAACTCAGGACTTCAAGTACAAATACCTCACCCAAGTATCGATCTGAATGATATGAAAGGTTGTAATTATCGATATAATCAATTATTGATTACCTAAGATAAGAGTAAGAGGACTTATATAAAGCTAAGAGGTGGGAAGGATTCAGAAATTGCTAAGGAGGGAGGAGGGAAACTGTATATATAAGGCTGTATATTTGATATAACTTCCTTGAGGAGGCCCCTCACCTCTGGATTTTATAAATAGTACCATTTAGAATGGATATTTCATAAGTAACAAATAAACATTAAAGGTAACCTTAAAATACCAAAGGTAGTAAAAGGTAATACCCAATATGATTTATTCCTTTTTTCACAGTAAAACACTCACTAATCCACTGTTTCTTTTCTGTTTTAGAGGGATCGAAAAAAATATATATATATATACATATATATAACTTCCTCCCAGCCGGAATGGTTTCTCCCCATTCTCTGTGAGCTCCTCACTGGACAATATAGCTTATCTTAAAATGCCATCTGGCAAAAGAGGATTGTAAATAATGCTCTTGTATAAATATAAATTAGACTTAGTAAATTGTATATGTTTATTAAATAAAGATTTAGGAGGTTAGAAAAAAAAAATAACTTCCTAATGTTCTGTAGTAAAAGACAAGAAATCCTACTTGCCCATTGCACCACTCTTCTAAATCTACCCTCTTGGGTCCGAAAGCGGATTCAAAGAAACAAGAATCTGACTTACACTAATAGAGTTACCTTTCAAGAGAGTAGATTATAAAAAAAAATTAAGAACATAATCATAAGCAAATACGTTGCCGTAGTTTGGCAAACGAGTAGAGGCTTTCAAGCTGGCCTGAATTTGTGGCCGAAAAGTTGATATTCGGTTTTTGGACTTGGGTTTCATTCACACGCTTGTGTTCAGTTAACCAATCTAAAATTTCAGTTATTTTAGAACTGCTAAGAAATAAATATATGTGCTCTTTGTGTTTTAATTAATTAAATTATTACCCCAAACTTCAGATTCAATAAATAACTCTGGTTTAAGATTGTATATTTTGAAATTCTATCTATTTGGTATAAATGTATATTATAAAATTCTATCGATTTGATATAAATATTTTGTTTCAAATCTTGTGAATTGACTTTAGGGGTTTATTTTTTATCGAACATAGCACTAATATGAGTTTATGAAGACATTCCATGTTTAGGTAATTTAATTAACAAATATTTGATAAAAATTTTAGAAAAAGTTGAATTTATAGGTTATGTAGTACTATATGCATTTTTATCATCTACAATCTACTTTGCTGATATTTACATTTCCTTTCATCTTTATTTTGTTCTTTTTAATAATGAAAATCTACTGTAATAGCCGATGAAGGTCACAAGAACACACAAGCGTGTGAATAGGCATTTGTTGCTTGCTTCGCTTACCAAGTATTAGTACAAGTCTTGGATTTGTGGCAAATGGCAAACATAGATCCAGTATCAGGTTCCTCTGTAAAACGGAGGTGATAAGGAGTTCTAGTGATTGTTATAAGAATGAATTATATACCCCTATGTTTGAATACACCACTGATTGTAATAATTTATCATGTTTTAAAGATAAATTTCAATTTAAAAAAAAAAATTAAAAGAAGCCTAAGAACAAAACTGGTCAATTCTAATATAAATAGGTATAATCAGTGCATTGATAATAGTATCTTATATCCTCAAGAGATATAAACTGAATAAACTAACTTCAATAATACTTGGAGTCATATTACAGAACAAATTAAATACATTGACTTCACTATCTTTGTTTAGGCTTATCAATTAGATCAAATTCAAGTGATGGGCTCCAATTATCTACAAAAGAACATCTTCTCTTAATACAATGTTATAGGTGTAACAAATGAATCTCTGTTGATAATTAAATAAAAGTGTAATTGGATGAAATTAAAAAAAAAAAAAAAAAGTATTGGAACCAATATTACAAATCAATAATTGTGAATTTTAAATTTAAAGGAAATAATTATCAGGAACAATGCTAAAAAAATTTAAAAAATCATTTTTAAATCATCTTTATTTGAATATTTAAATAAAAAAAAGAAAACATGTTTTAATATTTTGATTATTACCTCAATTGTTTTTACCTTAAAATCCATTTGTCAAAATGTGGATGTCTTATGGTGGAATGTGTTCAGATTATAATTCTGTACTGGTAGGTATAAAGGATTTAAGTCCATGTCATTTAGGTATATTAAGATACCAGTTCAAAATTATGAAGTGTAGTTTTAGTGTTATAATTATCTAAGTGTATATATTTCGATGTTGAATTATTTACTAGACTATCTTAGTTCCACAAGTATTAATTAGTTACCTTTCACCAATCAGTAACAATATATGTATTTTAGTAATTATATAATCATTTATTGAGGTGTTCGGTTGTAAAACAGTGAAGCAAAAATGAAAATTTTACATGTTAAATTGTTTGTTAATTATAATAATTTACCTTCAACCACTAATCACTTACCATACCTTAATGTCATCATTATTGTCTTAAGAAAACAAATTTCTTAAAGATTCTTTCAACAATTTATCACATAAATCTTAAAAAAGCTAATGATGCCAAAAACTGTAATTCATGAAAAATTTCAGTTACCATGTGTTACAACCGAATGCCTCAAATCTTGAATTGGCCAGAATATGGTGATCTATAAGGAAAATAGAGAGAATCTGATACAGCCAGCTTGATTAGCGCGCCGAAAAAAAAAAATTAGATTCTTAAGGTAATAAAACTAGATAGGAGTAATCTGTTCAAGAATTGATGCAGAAATTATTGCAGCTAGGTGATGAGATTCAGTTAGCTGAGAGATAATAGTAAGTCTGTTCTGATTGATGGAGAATTGTAGATTTTTTCTTCTGAGACATAAAGTTTCCTCCATTATCATTGGCAGTAAAGAGCCGATGAAATGGTTATGATCTAGTCAATGAAAAAAAAATTAATCCCATCTCTATAAACAAAGTGATTCCAAATGGAACTTAATCAATGGCAAATATGGTGAAATAGGGATGAAATGTTTAATATTTGTACTATATATATTTTTTTTTTAAATTTCAGACATAGATTCAGATATTAGATAGTGTTAGAAATAGTATGTTACACAGCTTACATGATATAAAAGAACTGCATACATGGGAAAAATATTTAGTCATTGAGAAGCCAGCGGTCATCACAAAAGAATTTGAAACTAAAATAATCTTTTACAGAAACTAATTTAAACACAGTTAGTCTTTTCCTGTTTCAAACAACAAAATACATAAATAACTAAAGCCACCATGGATAATAGTAAGAAAGTAGAGAAGCCAGTCTATGCCTGTGGCCCATAATGTGTAGTTCATAAATTTTTATATCCCACAGAAACCCATCATAATTTAAGTATCAGCATCTTATTTAGTAAAGAAAACCCTTAAAAAGCTTTACAAGCTATAGTTTCACATATTGAAATATTATTCATAATGTTGGAGACATAATTGACTGTAAATCTAATTAATCCAAGAGAGATAGTTGAGGGAAAAAACAATAGAAAATATAAAGTATGTGTAAACTGACTTTTTTATGTCTGCCAAAAATTTGGACTAAGTTATAGACCATCAGAAATGAGAAAGAATATGCAACCAAGATAGTAAAAAGGAAATGAAGAATAAATAAAGATACAAAAGAAAACAGAATACAAAGAAAAATTGTAGAATGTGAAATGAAAATTGATATTATAAGAGCTTTTAATACCAAAGTGGAGTAACTCCATTTTTTAAAAGATTTAGTTGAAATATTGAGATAAATTCTGAATATGTAAAACTACCTATAGGAATAATGATGTAAATCCTAGTTCCCCAAAGAGCTGAGCAGAGGGCAGGACAAATCTATTCAGTTAGTTATCTTCTACTTACAATCATCACTTCTCATTTCATAAGAAAATGGAATGAAACAAACAATGGAAGTAATTCACATGGATATTTTTGGGCCATTAACTTCAATATAATTTATAAAATTGATTAGTGACTTATTTAATTATCATATTTTTAAAATT
This sequence comes from Halyomorpha halys, assembly GCF_000696795.3. NCBI lineage: Eukaryota > Metazoa > Arthropoda > Insecta > Hemiptera > Pentatomidae > Halyomorpha > Halyomorpha halys. The sequence continues at coordinate 351,546 of NW_027115140.1, forward strand.
ATAAATAGATCCAGAGCTCCAGAACCTTTAAAAGATGTAAAAAGATATTCAGGAGATATTCCATAAAAAAAAAAAAAAAAAAAAAGTAAATAATTGTCACTGATAGCGAGGTACTACTGTAATATTAGGGGAAGGGTTGGCTTTAATCACTAGGAAATATTTATTTAACCTTAATTAATTTATTTTATATTGATTTATGTGTCTCTCCATTTTCAAATAATCAGACTGAAAAACAATAAGTTTCACATTTTCATACTGATTAAAATGTATATATAGTTACTTCCATGGATATAAACGATTACAAAGAAATTTTAAAGATTTATTAAAAAAAAAACTAATTATAGAAAAATTGGTTTGATAAGAAATAAAAATTCATTTAAATATAATACTATTTAATTTAAAAAACAAAATAAATATTATAAGATTTTATGTTTGAAACAAATTATAGAAAACTAAAAAGAAACCTAAATTTTTATGTAGGATATAAAAAATAATTAAATTAATAGCAAAAAAAATTTAATTAATATTGAAAGCTTCATAAATACACAAGTACAATTGATTTTACAATTTTGAAATTACTTTGAAAGAACATGCGAATTTGAGTAACAGTTTTATGAAACAGGTTTAAATTAGATAATTATATATGTAAAAGGAGTTTCAGAATTGATATAAACACGAAATTGGCAAGAGTTATTTTGTCACGTGGAGGAGACTGGAATAGATGACTCATAGTTATATTTTGAGTTCCACTATAAATATTTCTAGGACATTTTGATGCTACAACGGTCACAATCTTGGCTTCATCAAAACATCTAACAGTACTATTAAAAAAAATAAATCTTACCTGGCATGATGGTTATGGGTGTTTGAGATTTTAGTGCTAAGCAGTTCGGCTGATGAGGGCGAAACAGCTTCAAGAAATGTAAAGATTGGCTGAGATAGGCGTTTGACCTCTTCTAAATCTGAGCTTGACTTCATCAAAGAATCCAATAAACTCTAAACCAAAAAATTTGGTTCAGTCAATTTTGAACATATACAAATTAGTTAATATTAATAGATTGGAGAGGAAGGATTAATTGACTAAGTCTTAAAGATAAAAATTTCAGTATATTTATGAATCAATTGAGCTAACATGATGCAATTAAGCAAAATATAAGAACAGCAATAAAATTTAAAAACAGAAAATTAAGGCAATAAATAAAATATTCTTTGCAGAATACAATAAAATAATTAGACTTATCACAATTGAATTAGTTATTTCAGAACTCAAATATTTTTAAATGGTTTATGTTTTCTTCTGTACAATTAAATAAAGTTGAATTCAATAATAATAAAGTCTTTACTTATTTTGGGACATGCCTCTTTAGAATAATAATACAAAAATAGTAACTGGGTTTTAGATCCTTAGAATAAAAATAAAATTAATTAGTTGAAAATAAAGAAAAAAATTAGCTTTTCATACTGATAACTTTGAGAATAATAATTAAAAAGATAAATTTATTTAGTATCAATATAGCAGTTGTTACGATATAATTATAAATAAAAAAACATTTATTTCATAGATATCGGAAATGAGTGTAAAGAAACTGATGGAATATGCAGCATTTGGAGTTGGAAAGGGTACTGTAGCGATGGATAGAAATAAGAATGGAATTCCATAGGGAAGAGGATCAGATAAGGAAAGATCTGTCAAAAGCTGCAGGTTGATGGGTCATTTTATGTAAGTCTGAAGACTGCAAATGTGTATTGCAGGAATAAACAGATTTAGTTCTCTATATCCATTAAACATAATCTAGATTTAGTAACACAATATTAATGTTTTTGATGCTGTTTTTCGATTTCAGAGGCTTTTTAAATATTGCTCTATCTCAAAGTCTCTCCTTCCCGTTTTAAGCTAATATTTCGAAAAAGATATAGGGCCCTCGCTCTCCGGGGGTTTAGCGGGGCGGGTCCGGAGGGGAAGGATGGCCTTTTTTTTAGCGTTACGATCTCCTCTTGTGAGATCGTGACATGTCGTTCATCGACCAACTTAGTCGCTGTAATTGTCCGTTTGAAAAGTCAGATAAGTAAGGCTACCATGGAGGACGGGAGTGGAGGGTTTGATGCCGTTTTTCGATTTCAGGGGCTTTTTAAATATTGCTCTATCTTAATTGTCACATCAGCTTGGACTTTCTTTTAAACTATCTATTTAAAATGATTATCTACTGACAGTAGTTTCTTTTAACATAATATTTAGTTTATACCATTTTCTAAGGGTTGAATTACTATTATTTAAATTTATAAATAATAAATAATATTAATT
>NW_027115141.1:0-310 GCF_000696795.3 Halyomorpha halys
TGATTAAATTATATTCAAGATACAAACTAAAGTGTACTTTAATTACTGATACGATGGTATCTAAATTTAGAAACATGCATAAATAATTCATTTTTCGAGAGATGTTAGTACAGTTTGCGAAGACTGAAGATTAATCCTAACTTAATAGTTATTGTCTAACTTGGAAATGAGCCAATGCACGGGGGGTAAAGTTTGCATCATTTCATGAAGGAAATGCTTCCTGTAAATGTAAAGTAATGCCCATGTCGTACGACGATATTCAGGTGGTACCGAGAGTTTCAAAGATGAAATTTTGAGCTTTAGGACGCTT
>NW_027115141.1:4512-4953 GCF_000696795.3 Halyomorpha halys
TATTTTACTTAATACTGATTATAGGTAGTTCTCCTCTTGGCCTGTGACTTGATTCCTTCTTCTAATGTCACTGTCCATTGGTTCGAAAACATACTAACCAACTAACTAACCACGTTAGTAAAAATCATTAAATTATAAAATTCATAAAATCAGCGAAATAAATCAGTAAAAGCTATTTCTATTTGTTTATCGAATTAGCTTATAGAATAAGATACCCTAAATCATTCATCTGTTTTTGTTTTGGTGGACTAATAAATAAAACTGTAGATTGTAGGCAGTCGTCCTTTTGGCACGTGACTTGATTCCCTCTTCTACTGCCAATGTCCATTGGTTCGAAAATATACTAATCAACTAACTAACCACGTTGGGCGCCAGTTTACTCGCTCATTCTTCTATTAGTAGGCGTAGTTTTACACCATAATATTTTTCCCAAGTAGTAAT
>NW_027115141.1:5408-5681 GCF_000696795.3 Halyomorpha halys
GATCAATTAACCAATCGTTTTCCAAATATTGTGGGTTAATTGATTCTATTGGGACCAACCAAAACTTCTTTAGGAGGTTCTGTAGCAGACATTAGGAGTAATATTTCAAACTTCGGTCTGAGAAGAATGACTGATCATCAAAATATAATGTTTTTATATTTTACTTAATACTGATTATTGGTAGTTCTCCTCTTGGCCTGTGACTTAATTCCTTCTTCTAATGTCACTGTCCATTGGTTCGAAAACATACAAATCAACTACCTAACCACGTTA
>NW_027115142.1:0-23789 GCF_000696795.3 Halyomorpha halys
TTTAATTATTATTACTTCAATTCGTTAAATTTTCGATATCGATATTTCGATATTTTAAAATATCGATATTTTAGTGCCGATATAATATCGATATCGATATTGCTATCCGATATCGATATGGATATCGATATCGATATTTTGCTTTCGATATCCCATCCCTACCCCCAGGCCGCATTCGAACCGTTGCCACAAGTTGGCTATTGATGGCTTCATCCCCTTCACCTATTGTGAATCCTAAATAAACTTTCTCGATCGATAATATTACATGATTTATACGAACGGACGTATTTCCCTAATATCGCGTAGACTTTGAACTTAGTAAGAAGAAGGAAAATGTAGTACGACCGTTCTCGCATGCATAAAATAGGTTTATTGATATTTTTAAAAATGTCGCTATTCTCTCCATTTTTTTTCATTTAAGGAATTATAATACACTTATATCTAATAATAATAATATTATATCATTTTAAAAAATAATGTACATAACTAATTAGTCTTTAATCTTGTTAAAGAAAATAAGCAAGACTAATGAAGAGAGAAAAAGTGAAGGAAGTAAATAAAGTTTTGTTGAAAAAGTAATAAAGATTTGTCATTATTTATCGCCTTGCTTACTATTTTTATTTAATTTATTATATTATTATATTAGTATTGCTAATTTTTATCCTGTAAATCTAATTCCATGTATATATAAATATAACCTAAAAAAAAGTTTAATTTCTTTAATAAAGACTTATTGTTTTTTATTTTCCTTTTTACAAATCTTTTCTTAAGCGTTAGTAGTCACTAATACTATGGATGTTAAAAACAGTTGTTATTATTTATAAATTACTTATAATATTCATTCATATAAATTACAGAAAAAGATCTATATTGTGAGAAATTAAACTTTTTTTTAGGTTATATTTATATATACATGGAATTAGATTTACAGGATAAAAATTAGCAATACTCATGTAGTAATGGTAATACATTAGTATCTTTAGTTTCAGGAAGATCACGAAAGAAAATATCCAATTTATAAAAGTAGATTAATTTTTTTTCATAACAAAAAAAAATTAAATTAGCCGTAGCTAAGTTAGGTAACTACTAAATCACAGAGACAGTCAAATACGAAATAAATTAACTTTCACTGTAATAGGAACGAAATTTACGGCTGTATAAAATGTAGGCTCCAATGTGTTGATTGATATTGCTTAAAATTATAATGTTTTGAATCTATATTGAAGTCAAAAATGTCTGTGGACACTTCACTAAGCTTGATGGAAACTCCTGAAGGAAGCCAAGAAGTAAATTAAAATTTAGGACCTAAAATATTAACCAGCATCATTAAAAAGACTTTTAGAGAAACATAAAAGTTACCTTTCCTACAAATGATAGTGAAAGTGTTGATTGATTAGAAATCCATGAAATTTAGGAAAGTAAACTCCTACTTCTCTAACATTTAGAAAACAATGCTTAAAGTGCCATCAAAAAGATATTTTCGTGCATTCCTATGACTGATGTATAGAACATTTTCAGAATTCAAGAATGTTCATGACTGCTAGCTTAATAGCGGTAATATCGTGTTCCTGAAGAGTCAATCATTTGTAAAATCGATTATTGTTCTTTAGTGATGGGAATTGAACCATACATTGGTCTCGTTTGTTCAGCATTAGAAAACACAAAAGTCTAATCTAAATTACAAATATCCTGAACCAACCGATTTCCTTTTCTCATGCCCTTGCCATTTCAATTACTACGTTTTTGGAGGTTCTGTTTATCTTTATCTGAATTTTTTTTTTCATATAAATACCACAGCTTGTATTATGATAGATGTAAAATGAAATTGAACGCAGTAGAAATGACTATTTTGACAGAGATTTAGTGAAAATCAACTCTATAAAAAACTGAATTATGTTCAACTCAGAGATGTTTTAAGCGGTTACTTAATATTTTGAATTAAGAAATGATATATGGTTAGATTGCAGCCTGAAATTCCTGATTTATCAATTATATTATTGGCTTTAATGTCATACTTTTTTTTTAATGACACTTTTAGGCACAACTTACAACAATTGTGTAATAACTCCCTTTCCTCTGCTTTGCCATTTTCGACATACCTAGTGGTTATCCAAAAGGTTACCAATCTATTCAGGCCAGAGTGGGATGTTCGAAATTCATTTCATGAGTCTGCTACGATACAATTTCTACACACCCAAGCCAGGTACGAACCGGCCTTGCTTTTAATACGAGGTTGCTAAGGTGATGTCAAACATTCTCCATCACCACCACGAACTCAGATCTGCGTTGACTATCATTTAATTTTAACCTACATAATATGCAGCAAGAGAGGAGAGCGATGCATGATGTTATATACAATGTTAGGAATGATGTAATATATATAAGCATATGCATAAGCCAACATGCAGATAATTGGGGTTGGGTATTGTCAGTCCTAAGCCCCTCCTTTCCACCAATAACTTTAACACAAAGTTGTAAAATTTTAGATATTAATTTGAACTGTGAAAATTTGATGAAACATTTTACTTAAAGAGGCATTAAAATTAAAAACAAACCTCTAACGTTAAGAAATAGCGATCATACAAATAAAATCTTGTTTCAAATAACAAAACAAAAAATATCGTCAACATTTACTACAGTTAGGTTAAAAATTCAAATCAAAACAGTTAGGAAAATTAAAATATTTCATACTTGATATGTTGGTATAAATGGAAATGAACAAGCTGACAAGTTGGCTATGCTCGGCCAGCCTGTTCAACCACTTTCCTACAGAACAGTAAAATTAATGATAAGTTCTTATTGTAAGAACAGGACATAAAGTTCAAGTGGAAGGAAAGAAGTGGGAGAGCCTACTGCATAAGTATAAACGAATCCCCGGCAATCTTAGCAGAGCTGAGAGAGTGGCTTGTTTTCGCTTAGTAAAAGGGCGTGATCTGCTCCAAAAATACCTCAATCGAAATGTCCTCTATGCAACATGGGAGACATGGATGGAGACCATCTTTTAACGTGAATTGGTCTAGAAAATATTCAAGAGGATGCGGACCAAGTGAGAGGAAAAGGAAAATTATTTTGGACTGCGAGAGAGATGACGCAATAGCCCACTTTCTGTGGCGTAGGAAAAAAATTATGTGTAACTATGTCTTTTCATAGATCTTTTCATAGATTAGATAGACTATTTCATTAGTCGCATACCCAAATCATTTCAGAATTATGAAGGTAAAATATATTTTCAGAAAATGTATTATTTATTGTCACCTCAAGTCAAATACTATTTTGTTACTAAAGTCTTGGGATATCAACTAAGTTGTATTTGAATATCAGTCTAAGTCTACCTCTTAAAATTAAACATCAAACTAATTTGAAGTATTAGAGCGAATTTGGTGAGATTGATTCATGACCATTCTTTCCTCCAGCCTAATCGAATGAGCCATTTTCGAAACACAGGCGTATCAAGGAAAATGTGTTCCCGTATGCGTAAGGGAATGTAGTGGGTAGGATTTGTTACTGTTATTTTAGTACCTACAATACCTCGTAAAATCTCATAGAAATTGAATTAACTGTAGCATGGATTATTTCCGTCACATAGATAAGACTTGGTAGACAGACAGATCGAAACGATATGATTTTTTTTCTTTTATATCTAAATTGCAAAACGTGAGGGGGGATTTTTGATTCTAATAGTGATAATTATTTCCACTTCCCAGAAGAATGCAAAGATTTACTCTCTTAGGCAGTGTGGAAGCAAAATAAAATTATAAATTTAACAATGTTGGCTGAAAATTTGGAGTGAAACTTCATAAAAACCCACACGAGCTACCATTCTTTGTAAAAAAATGGTTTATCATTTTTTTGAGTTAATATGTATTTCCATTACAAAATCCACAGATATGTAAAAAAATCCTGTTCAAAACATGATTGTGCTAATCGTGAGTTGTACTGACGTTGCATATTAGAAATAGAACATATCAAGAACATTGAATTAACAGCAAGTGTGAGGACCACTCTCGATATGCTGAAGATGGGTCTACGCTAGTGGCTTAGTCAGTTTCATCATCATGTGTTTAATTATAAAAGGTACTACAGATAAATGTTATGATTCAGGATCTGGTCTACTCCCCACACGAATATAAACGTGACTAGAGATTATATTATTTATTATTATTATTCATTTATTTTTTCATACACATAAATTGATTATGCTCATTTTGTTTATCCTTCTGTTTGTAAATATTTTAAGAGAGATTTTATTTATTTTTATGTGCTTGTTTTTTTTTTCATTTATTTATTCTTATTCTTATTTTATTTTAGTATGAATGTGATCATTCATCACTATTACGTATTTCCCACTACTGTGTGGCAGATTGTAATATCTATCAATAAATAAAAAGGATCAATAAAAAAAAAAAAATGATTCAGGTAATTCCTCTTTAACCAGTTCACGAGAAGCTTTGTTACACCTTACCCACCTCATCTTATAAAATGAGTACCATTACAACCCATAAAGTGTCAGGAGCTCAGTACTTTGTTAAGAAGTACTGTTTCTTCAACAATGCTTATGCAAGGAGATGATTTATTTAAGATCACGCTCAATAACTTCCACTTTATAGAGGCCGGGCGTGCCTTAGAAGGGCTCCTGAACGCGCAGGACTTCCTTATGGCTACTGTAAATAAGTAAATAATTATTATACGTTGTAAATAATATGATGAATAATAAATGTGTTGGTCGGAAATTGGTTTTGAACCGGTGGATATTTTTCTTTATTTTATAATTTATTTATCCTTTTCCTTACTACTACTAACAATGAAATATAGCTATTTCATTTCTATTAATTTTTTCAAAAACGAATTTTTCTGAAAATTGGCCTGCTATATAGGAAGCTATTTTTAAATTTTTGAAATGTTAGCAATTTTCTATCATATTATACAATTGTTAATATTTTTTTGTTATTCTACATCTGAAAACGAATCAATCAGTCTTATCATCTCACAATGCCATTATAGCAATACAGTAAAAAAATAATTTAGACCGACTGATCTTGCAAAGTAGGACAAAATATTTTTTTATTGAGAAATTAACTTAATATTCGTTTTTCGTACCCCAAAAACCTGTTGGAAAAGAATGTTCGTTGGAATAAAAAAATAAAAATTGTTTACTTAAAATTTTCGCTCTATGGTCCCTTCGATCTTTTTTTTTTAAATCATAAAAAACTGCAATAACTTCAACACATTTCGACTCCAAACTCAACGGGGGCATAGAACACTCAACTACAAGAAATGGTTCACATTGGAACTTTGTAAACAAAACAAATTGAAGATATAAAATAAAACGTTTGAGAATTTTATTTTATTTGAAACTGCTTTTTCTCCCATAAAAAAGATATTAAATCGAAAAGATATTCATATGAGTTGGAAGAGCGGGAGTTTAGCTTTTTAACAGTTATAGTTATGTTGGTTTTGGATATCATCGTGAGGAGTAATGAATTGATTTCTTGAATGCAGATCACTTGTTAAAAAAAAAATCTTTCAAAAATTTCTAATTTTTTATATGAAAATTCGTATTTAAGGGCTTCAAAAGGTGCTAAAACAAAATTTGATTTGGTTTTTTGGGTTTATTTTATTAGAAGTGGCTTTCGGTTTTTGTGTTTTTAACACTATTTTTGTTAGAAAGAGGAAAAAAAGATCGGTGTACAATAAACATTAAATACATGCTCAGTAAAGTCGGTATGCGATAACATGAAAAATATCTAAGTACATGTAATTTTTTTTCTCGGCTCCTAAGCCGCATTGGCAAGAACCCTTGAAAATTGCCTTATATTTTTCAACCTAGTATCTTCGAAAAAGGTTTCATTGAAATGGCGATCCCATGTGCGTAGCCTCCTCTTGTAAGTTATATGATCGTAAATCAACTACTGTTGTTTCTTAGCACTGATGACTAGTTTGAAGTCCATATATTACCGGAACAGAGGGTTTACGACCATGGGCAGAAATTGAGTTTTATATGATTTTTATTATGAATTTAATATATATTAACTAATGGCATAATACAGTTACTCTTATTAAATATGTTGTGAAATATTATTCATCATAGGTAGAACATATTACGAAGATCCGAAATGAAACTATGCAAGGAAAGGAAGTAAAGACTAAACGAAGCGTGGTCGGGTGCAAAGAGGAGGATGATGAGGATAAATCTCGTTTGCCCCAGCCTCGGCTGCCAATAAGGACGAGGCATCACCTCCGCTATTGAATTATCTGATACAGCCTCTGTGGACCTAGCCCTTGTCCGAGGGACCATTATAACGTCCTGCCTGGGCGCCAAATTCGATAATGGTCATACTCTAAGCTTTGGAAAATTGTTATTGATAAAGGGATAATTGGTAAAACGTCCTGTCACAAAGAGCTGTAGTGTGAGCATACTTTCACAAGTAAATCTAATGTTACCTTCACAGAAACTAAATAATTTAATGAGGATTTTTTTTAAACTTTATTTAATTGATAGATATTACAATCTGCCATACTATTGTAGGCAATAAGTAATAGTGGTGAATGATCACATTCATACTAAAATAAAATAAAATAAGAATGAATATAAATAAATAAAAAAAATAATATAATCTCTAGTCACATTTACACTCTTATATACAATATTTACTTAATCGACCTGAGGATCCCTGAGCCCACTCTATCCCCCACGTGTGAGGGATAGAGCAGAGCCCAAAAGATCCCAGACCATCCCTCTCGCCACATCATTTTTTAATAAGGATTAACATTTTTTTTAATATATTCATTTCAAGTAATATTATAAAATCAAGCAAGTAGCATTATTACTAAGTCCAAATGACCATGTCTCAGAAAAAGTTTTGTATTTGTGAAGAGATGTTTGTGTGTGTATTTGAGCATAAGGAAGCAAGGCTCAAAAAAGAAAATTCGTACGAAACTGAAATTACATGCTTAAGACAGGTTTTTCCCAGGTGTGTTTCATCTACTTTTTGGTATAATGGACTTTATAGATTTTGTTTCGCTGTTCTCGTTAACGGCTCCTGAAATCTTGATTAAAATGATTTAATAATTGACTCGAGGATATGAGAGCAAAAATATTTTTCTCAGGTTGAAAAAGTATTTCCGAAAATATGAGTAGTTGTATAGACGTATGATGAAGAGTCGGAAAGTCAAACAATTAAGAAAAAAAAATATATAGCATAAAAATTAGTAGAAGGTAATGGATTTTGATGAAACACCAATAAAATAAAAAATATCTTCCAATGCAAGTTGGGCTGTTGAACTGGTAGGCCCTTTCGTAGTGCTTTCTTCCTCTAAATTAGACTATTGGCGATGCTTCTAAGCAATGTCCTTTAAAATTGAGAGGCACTATAAGACCCTTTTTGAGAGGGGAAATCTCTGTAAGGGTGCGGATTATGAAATACAAACTCCGATGCCAAATTTGATATCAAGATATTTTGATGTAGATAAACATTGAGTTTTTTTTTAAGACTTTAATAGAGCAGTACTTATGTGCCAAAATATTTTTATATTATTTAAAATTTTTATTATTTATATTGTATATTTTTATTTTATTTTGACAAGATAGAAAAATAAAAAAGGAAAAAAAAGAATTTAAAAAATGTCGAGAGAAAAAAATATATAAAAAAAGATAAAATAAAAAAACATGTATTAATATTATAAATTATTAATTCACTGTACTATGCCTATACATTATTAGATTAAAAAAAACAAAATTGTTTGACTTCGTATAAGTGTATGCTGTGTACATGGCAACCCAATACAGTTGGGCAGCACATTTCTTTTGCTTATAAGTTTTTTTTTTAAACTTATATGAGCCTTTCCGTTAATAGGATGACTAATCTAATGGCCGCCCGTAGCTCAGTGGTAAAGACACTGTCTTACCAATTTGATATCTATTAGCGGTGCTGGTTCGAATCCAGCCTGGGACGTTGACTTTTTTCATTGAGTGGCGGTCCCACAAAACTTTGAACCCCAACCCTGGTTAGGCAGTATAGGAATCCAATGAGAGTCATGGCCGAAAAAAAATGAACAATTTCACAAATCATTCTTGATATTTTTAATATTGATTTATAATAATTGAAAATTTAAATTATCCTTATGACCATATATATGGATAATGTAAACTTTAATAAACTGTCATATTTTTATATTTCTACCATTTTGCAATGAAAAAAGTTAAACTTTTCCAACGATAATTATTAAATGTTCTTTTCTGAAAACTATTGAAGTTGAAAAGCTCATTTATAAAAGTAGTTAGGAAACGTATAGTTACAGCAGATAATACAAAACCTCCTGTTATAAAACAAGCGAGGATTAATTTAAATGAAGGATAATTTTTAACAATTTTTTACAGAAAGTTTGATACTGAACCCTGCTAGTTATTACTAGAAATATCGAATACAACTATTGTTATAATCAGATTTTATATGAATACCCCATCACATAAAGTAGAGTTATCGATGCTCTGAAGAGGTAACATTTTAAGAGTATAGATGGCGGTGGGGTGGAGTGACCTGGATATTGACTAAAGGCCATCGGCCAGGTATGGGTGACGCTCTAAGTGCCCTCTACTAAGCCCCGATCTTTGATGAGCTTCCCGTCAAATTATCTGCTCTCTTAGTTTATAGAGTTGCAGTCACATTAGAGTCTAAATTGGTTGATTGATAAAAGTTTATTTAGATTTAGGATTATATTTAATATTAATTACTATTATATTAAATATGCTAACTATATACTGAAATGGTTAGCTTAAATAATTTTTATGATTAGCAGAAAAATATTTTTATAATACAATGGATGAAATAAATTAATACATACATTTCAAATGACAATGCGAAATAATCTACAATAGGGGGAAAATGAATAAATAATACATATTCAAAATAATGAAACAAAATATAAATAATCACATCTGAAATTAATCTGAAAACCGTTTGTTCGAATGGATGTATACAAATAATGATTGATCTGGTATAAAAAAGCAATAGTCAACATTTTCTGAGAGCACCTTTTTTTCATTTTTTTTTTTTTTTACTTTAAGTTTAAACTTTAACAACCAAAGGTACTTACAAAACTATAAACTTCTAAAAATGGACACCAAACCACATATATGGTAGCGAAACATATACTCACCTCCATAACTTGGTTCGCTGACGATACAGCAATGTTCTCTCAACATGATTAAATAATAATGGTTAGAAATACTCTGCAAAGTCACCTTAATGAACTAGAATATTACTTTAATAAATGGGTGATTAGTCTGAATATTGAAAAATGTACCTCAAAAATTTTTACCCTCAGGTGCCTACCAGACCCACAAGAACTGATGGTGGTCAAAGGTAAAGTGAAACAGTGAGATACCTTGGAATTCACCTCGATCGCCGCCTTACCTTGAACCATCATATCAACATCAACTTAAACATACGCAAGGTTAGCAATGCTATATCCTACCCTCAATATAAAATCCAAATTAAAATCAGAAACAGCTATTCTTATTTTTAAAACAAAAAGGGGAAAAAATACAATCTTTTCAAAATAAAGTCATAAGAATTGAAGTGGATGCTCCTTGGTTTGTAAGAAATGGCCAATTGCATCGGGAATTACAAATAGAGACAATAGAGGATTTCATCAAAAAAAAGTTCATGAAGTTTTACTCCCGATTAAATTTATTGAAAGAGCAGTGATCTACAACTTGGGAAACCCAACCACAATCCGAAGACTGAAACCCAAGCTGCTGCCAAGACATCCAGTTATAAATTCTATATTTATCAGTTTTGTTATTGTCACCCTAAAATTTTATTTTATCTTAATTTATTTTCTCTTCATCTTTTTCTTAAATTCACTTTCATTATTTTTTCCAATAGGAGTCAATTATTTATTTTGTTAAATCCATAAATGTCATTTTTTTTGTTATTAACGCCTCTTTCATCTTTTATTAAGAATTATTATTTTAATCTATTTATTTTATCTTAATTTTTTGTTTTATTTATAACATTGTATATAGTTAGGGGTCTTTTGTATGAGACTATACTCCTCATCCTATAATCAATTATTAAAAAAAAATGTACCTCTTACATTAACCATGTAAGGCTCACCAGGGCGATCTGGTATTAAATAAACAAATAAAAATAATTAAACAGAAACATATAATTATATTGATGAAAAAAATATAATAAATAATCTAAAATAAAAAACATTAAATATCGTGTGTAGTTAGTAATACCTATAAATACCTACGCATATGCTTCTTGTTACAATCCCTGATTTTATTATGTTTATTAATTTATTTACGCTTACATATAAGATAATATATATATATATATAATAACATATTATTTTATTAAAAAATAAAAACATTGCTATCAATCAAATTTAATTTTATATATTAAGATATGAGTAAATATGAAATCCATTTACTTAAAAAAATAATGCCTATTGCTGAAAAACTTTCCACCCGAAGCACTCAAATGCATTTTTCATATGGAGTTGCAATTTATTTAAAATGCTTTAATGTTATATCGGCGATTGTTGAAAAAACATTAACCAAATTGGATAGTTTATGTGGCTATGTAATTTACAGCTTGGTTAAAAATTTACGAAATGGCTGTTAGGTATAGCGGGAAAGTGACGAAGAGTTCATAACCTCTTAGTCTCAAAATTCTATATGTCAATATTTGTTATCTAGTTATTTGAATTTCAATTTTGATCCCTGAACCATTAAACCATTATTAGCATTTTCCCATTATAGATTTAACTTATTTTTAATTTAAAGTCGTCATTGTATTTTTTCGAAGATTTTTTGATTCAATGTACAACAAAGTATGATGAAGGTACAAAATGGGATTGAATGCCCTTTGTGTCAACTCCTAGTAATTTCTGTCCCATTGGCATTGAACTAGTGCAAACTCTGAGGTGGAATTTAGCTTGATACCCACAACACGAGCTATTCCAATACCTACAGATCAAACAGTCTAAATGCAACTGTCCAATTCGACTAATGCACTCTTGGGCCCTTTCAGAATAATTATCCCCCCGGAGTTGAGCACCCAGGTAGGATGCTCTCTATCTCATTAAAAGTTTCCATCCAGGATATGTTTTAGTTATCATTATTATTTATTCTTTTAACTCCTAAAATAATTTGAGTTTTTAATTTTTATGATATCTGCTTCTTCAAATACATTCTTTCTCTTCCTGCAGTGGTCATCAACCCTGGAAGGACAAATTATTCTTCGAAGAATGTTTCTTCCAAGGGCTAGAGTCGCGACGACTATGAACATCATACACGACGACGAATTGGCGTTTTGTAGCCTAAAATCTACCTCCTCCTCGTGATAAACTGTCTGGTGAGGTGTTGCCAGAATCCAAAATAGCTTCTTTAGCATTAACGGTTCTCTTCGTTCTCTAGTGCATAGATAGTAACATCTATACCTATAACATCTACATATTCGTGTAACTGTACTAGGTGAATTCCGTTCCATTGATTTGAATGATTAAATCTCACAGCCTTCTTGAGAGTTGAATCATGACAATGGTTCTCCTTTCCCAAATTGTTTTTTGAGAAAAATTCAGTGAAAATCACTATTTGAATTTTGACGAAACATTTGAGAAAATTCATCATCTTTACCTAATTCATCATCTATACCTTGGGTACATTATCATCTTTACCTATCTTGGAAAGTATCCCGAGTTCTTGAAGAGTACCGTAAATTTTCGGTCTTCTCATGTTGTCGTAGGCGAACTAAACGTATTTAGATACTGCTGGAAATTGTTTTGTTTATGTAATGAATTTTTATAAAGTAATGAGCTTAGCTTAAATCTCAATTTTACTTTAAACCAGGATCTATGCAAGTGGATTCATATAACAATTCATAGTAAGAAAATACTAAACTATTCATAATTAAATCTATATAATAATGTGAAAATTGTAATAATTTAGGTTTCTAATATTATAAACCATTTTTAAGCTTTGTAAAATAACTCACGCAAGCACTGAGTAAGGCTCCTTTCAACCAAACGCGGTTTCGAATTCGGCTGAGGCTGATAATTTTGTATTCTGCTAAATCAGCAATGCATCGACTGTGGTTTTTGGGAGACTTCCTAGGGCACATCGATCGTCAACAATATGGGAACCCTTTACTTGAGGGAAAATCTGGCGGTTAAAGGTGATCTTGACCCCCTCACCTTCCAGCAAAATCATTGGTCTACAAACTGTACTACCTTACCAAATACTGCACCGAAGATCCTCTATGGGCTGTAGTGCTACAGGTTTTCTTGGCATCGCAGAGCGATTGTAATTCATTTATTAATAATTTACAAGAATATAATTTTATTTGTATTCTTGTAAATTATTGCTAATGCAAAATAAAGTTCAATACAGTCATGCAAAATTAAATACTCATAAAACATTATTAATTTGAAACATCAAACTGCAGTTTATTATTTCTAAAAACAAACTTGAATTGTTGAAATCTGGTTGGATATCATACTTACATATTAATTACACAGTTTGTAACGTAGGCAGGCTAAACTGTACAAGGTTAGCATGCCTGGGGATAATTACTAACACGAGATCACTACGTACAGAACAGGGAATCCTAATGAGGCGGGGCATTCTAAGAGCCAATGGCCATTCAGTAATGGATTGGGTGCTCTGATGTAAATGCATAATCCACCAATTAGAGGCTCTGATTACTATCGCCTCAGTCGTTTTACAGCAGTAACATTAAACCGAGAGTGAAACCTCAGCTCCAATCTATGCCACTAATTCTGCGTCCTTCCTTTGGTTCACTATTATAGGTAATAGAGGATGTCCTAGTTGGAATCATAATCTGTCAAGGTCCGCATTATTGGGGTAAGTAAACTAGGTTAATATGACGCCTTAATTTACTGACGAAAGGTAAATAAAATACCATTTATTTTGAAATTATGAATTTCTGTAACACAAATATCACTAACTTTAAATAGTGTTTTTGTAAACTATTAAAAATGGATTTTTGTGTATTATATTGAATAAAGAACATTTTTATCGTGATAAATTGAATCCAAAAATATCTATATCCACCAGCGGCATCAACAGAGATGAATCTGACTCGTTTTCACAGGAAATTTATAACTTCCTACTATTTTTTTTAGTTACATCTTTCTATGCAATAAAAAATCATAATTCATGATAAAAAACAACAGAAAAAAAACATGACGTTTGGGTCGTAATTACCTTGAATATTTTTTTAGAGTTCACTTTCCTTACACTAAAACACGGATCTTGTATAAAAATAAAAATAAAAAATACTATTAAATAAAAAATAAAGTTTCTCCTATTCTGTTGAGAATCGGACCCTAGTCTATATTAACATTGGCCAGGATTTATCGGAAACCTTTTATATTGGCCTATTTTTAGTGTGTATGTGAGGGAAATAAAATTTCATTATATGGAAGGGGTAGCGGCAGTATGTGCCATTGCCTTGAAAAATGTATGGGTATGGGGCACTCCTGACTCAGGTTAATATTCAAGGACCACTTTGCTCTCTACAATATGTTTTATTGATTATAGATGCAATAGTGCAATTAGTAAATGAAATAATATCTTTCTAAAGAAAATATTATTAAGGAAATTAAACTAAAGTGCTTTTTTTCAGCACCTGACGGCTACCCAGGTTGCCACAGCATACTAACCAAGGTGGGAGTGTTAAAATTCATTCTTCAGGACCGCCGAAAAATGAATGTTTAACTGCCCCTGGTGGGAATCGAACCCACAATGTTCCGAACTGAGCGCACTGGGACCTGCACCCCAACCCGCACGGCCGTCACGTCCCTTACAAAGTGATAAGTTAAAAATTGACATTTTTATGTTAAATGTTTATGAAATTTTTTTCGTTTATTAAATTTTCTTCATACAGCTTGAAGATAACAGGGATGATAAAACTTTTATGGGTAAGTTAAAAAAAAAAAGTTTTATTTTATAATAAAAATCGTATACAGCCATAAAATAAACAAACAAATAAGTAAATAGAAGTTTTTTTTTGTTTGCCATAGTTGTTTTATCCTTGCCCTGTTTTCTTGAGACGAGAATGAATAGATGACTAAAGAAGTTAGGGGCCGGATAAAAGCAACCTGCCACACAGGCTGGTGTGCCGTGTTTAGCATCCATAAAACCTGTTGTCTTGGTCTCGGAATATCTTTCCCCCTCAAGCTCCTCGTATACCATGTATACCTTCTTAGAAGTATTATAAAAAAATTAGACGAATCTCTGTGCTTTAAACTCTAATAGAACAAACTTTTTTTCTACTACCATTATTTATTTAATTAAACTATCTAAACATAATTCGTTTACTGAGAATACCTAACTATTTATCTTGATCAATTTAATCATTTTTTGAATTTGGTAATTTAAAATTTTGAATTTAGATTTTCACATAAAAAAATGACTATTGGTCTGTATTATGAAACACTATAAAACATTGATATTGCATACTCATACGTAATTATGAAGATTCTTATTACATGATTACAACTGAGGAGGGGTGGAGATAATAAAAAAAGGTGTGAAAAGTTCGAAACTTCCAGAAGGTGGTTTAAATTTTATATGTGATATAAAACTGGAAAATTATTAATAATATTCTTTATTTATTCCGGTATTGATTCCTTTGGAATAATATTAGAGGAGTCAAAATTAGGCTATAGAGCCTTACAATAAAAGAAAAAAGAAAATATATAAACAATATATAAACCAACAGTATATTTTTTTAATTATTATCAAAATGGTAATAATAAATAAAAAATCCTGTAACTAAACATAATCTTAAGGAATAATCCAATAAATGAAATAAAAGGGAAACGAAAGCAGTAGTGTTGATCTTTTAATTGTTATTATTCGGGAATTAAGTGGGCGAAGGTACGGGATTTGAAGGTTGGAAGGGTATTAGAACTACGAATGAAGGAGGGAATAGAATTCCAAAGGCTATGGTTTGATGGGCAGTTACATATAAGTTTGAAGGCCGTGAGTGGGTTTTGTGGAAATGCACTGAGGATTTAATTTGAAGGATATAGAGATGTATGATGGACGGCGGGATAGGATAACTTGGTAGAGGAAGGGAGCAAGGAAATATTTACGACGGAAGGAGGTGTAAAGCCACACAACATACAAAGCTATTAATTAACCGTATTAATATGAAATTATTTTTAAGTACTTAAAAAAAATCGTCTCTAGTCATATTACTGAATGTCATAACTACAAAGTTCTATGTATATACATTTATGAAAGATCTTTGGTGTTTAATAATCTTGTTATGTGTCTTTTCCCTACCTATCGGTCAGGTTTGGAAGCTAGACGGGCCCTCCGAGACTATTGCGTCTCAGGATTCATCTCGGGCTTTCGGACTTCGACACCAAGCTCTATGTCCTTGGGAGGGACATTGATCCCATATACATGTGTGGCGTTCGGCAGGTTTAGTACATCACGATCTGCACCTTTCTTGGCGTACAACGAACTAAGATGGTGAAGGTGGGATTCAAAGTCCTTACGATGAACAAGTTCTTTCATTAGTGAATGTAATGGGTATCAACTACTCGTATACAAGGCTTGTTGAACGAAGCTCATTTCAACCTTGAAAGAAGGTTTGCTCTAGAGAAGCTATCGGACTATAGAGGATTATAGACAGATAGAT
Organism: Halyomorpha halys; assembly: GCF_000696795.3. NCBI lineage: Eukaryota > Metazoa > Arthropoda > Insecta > Hemiptera > Pentatomidae > Halyomorpha > Halyomorpha halys. Next base: position 15,687 of record NW_027115142.1, read on the forward strand.
TCCGTCCTCCATAAAAAAAAGAGAAAAGTTTACCATAATCAAATAAAGACGTCCTGGCGATCAAGGCTTTAATTAACTAATTTTTTTTTAGTACAGATTGTTTAATATTCTGTTATGATACTAAATAAAATAAAATAAAAAAACTCTACAAAGGCCCAAATGTTTCAATCTTATTTTTATTAAGAACATAATTTTTAGACTCCACTCAGTTTTCTCAGAAAATCCAAATATTCTTCCATTAAGAATGTTATCTTCCCCTCCCCTTCTTCTTTCTCTTCAACAAGGTCAACAGATGGTTTGAAATTGATATTACACTGGGTTTCAAAGCATTGTTGATAGTTTTATGGTTAAAGTTATGAGCATTTAATATATAAATTCGATTTGGTGTGGTTGTAGAAAAAAAATCAATCAGTTAGAAAAACACTAAGCGGTTTCACACAGAGTAATTAAAATTTATATTAAATATTTTTATAGCTTTAATAACAAGTAATTATTAAATTATACTAATATTCCTTATTATATTTATTCAGAAAACAACATAATTATCTAATTATAACTGCATTTAATTTCGAAAATAATACAAATCTGACCGGGGATATTGATTTTTGATTAGAAGCTTTGAGTGGTATTATTTGAGGATACTGAAGATTAAATATTGAATACTGAATACTGAGATTAAATTCTGTTTAGGTGCAATTGCTTATCATAACCTTTATCTTTATTCTTTTTTTATATATTAAAAATTATAAAATTTTTTAATAGAATAAAAAACTGCCATGAGAGCTACAGTTTGACTGGTGTTGTATAATAGGATTATCATATAATTGCCATATTAACCCATTTGATTCCAACTATTTAAAATGAATATTTTTAATTGAGGCTGGGTAAAATTCTTTTTTACTCTCTATTTCGAAAATTACAACTCAAAATAACCGTTTAGGGGGAGAGGTATTAAGAATAATGGAGTATTAGGACTGAAAGGATACGCGTAATTTTATGTCCGTATACGAAATTTAAGTCTGGACAACAAATACCCACGCTTGAGCGCCGAACTGGAGGGGGATCAGATCATATTCATAATAAAATTAAAAAAACGCATTTGCGATAAATTATTTTTAGCCTATTTTTTTTCTTATCCTCCATTAAAATTGAATTAGTACTTCATGCATATATAATACATGAACGATGAGATGATTATATGACATTTCGATATAAAATACATCGAAATGTCATATGACAAGTAATAATATACTAGGAATAAGTATAATTAATATGCTTTTCTGAGTCTTCTCACTTTGATTGCCTTGTGGTGTTATTAGGTGTTGATATCAGTCCAGCTAAAGTGGTACAGTCTAACTATAGCCAAAGGCTACGCTATGGACTTAATGGAACATGAAGGGACCGTTCCGCTGGTTTACTTTATTATTATTTTTTTTAGCCTATTAATAAAACATCTTTATTAGAGACAAGTTTAATGTAATACAAACCGAGTATGATGTAATATCAAACAGTTATTTTTCTTATTTAATATTTTCCTTTGACAGAATAAATACGTAAAGGACCCCCTTTACGTACTTTGCTAGAGGCACTAAATTTCAAATGATATATTTTTTTTTTACTTGCTGGTGTTTTATGTTCTTAAGCACTGATTGTAATTTTATTCTTGTTATTGATGGAAACCGATGAAAAATATTTTTTATTACGATGATATTAAATTATTAACTTAATACCACGGTACGAGAGCAATTGAATTGAAAAAAGGTGAAAATGATGCAGCAGTTTTTTATAACTCGATCAATTTGTTCTTTTTTCTTCGTGGGTGTCTCTTTAATTAAGCAAATATGGTAGCAGAAATTTAATCAACATGTAATTTAAAACACATAGATTAAAATATCAGTTTAAAAAATAAAAATAAAATGTTAAAGGACAAATCTGAATATAAAAGAAAATAATAAAACTATAAAAACAATAAATAATAAATTTTCTAAAACTAAATTCAAACAAAATAAGCATAATTTATTTACATCGATTGAACATAAATGAGAACTAACTGCAACTCATATAATTGTTGGTTAATCCGTAACAATAACTGAGCCGTGGGACTATTGATAGAACGGGAGAGATAGAGCGTTGAGTTTTAAAGAGCTATTCGGCCAGGCCATAGGATCTCTATAAAACTCCCCAACTCTTCTTTCACGAAGAAGAAGTTGGACCTCGCTTGGGTCTAATGTAAATGTACACGGTCGATCTTCGATAAAACATTTTCTCGTGCAAACATTTGGCGATCGGGTTCCTCTGGGAGTGGTTGGTGGCGGAGTTTATTCAATGGCTAACCCAAAGATACTTTTCTCAATATGTTACGTCTAGAGTAATCCTTTGGAAGCATTTAGGAAGTTGTAATAAATAATAATTGTAATACAAAATTTAAGGTTTATTTATAAATGTTCTAAATATCATAGTTTCATAGTTTAGTCATTATCGATCAGACCGTTTATTTAATTTTTTTTTTTTTTTTTTGGATTTTGCAGGTCATATCTAGTTGATCCCGTATCAGGTTTCTCAGATTACAAATTCTACTTTCGCTTTCTCATGCATAACCATATTTTCCTTCGCATACATATAACAACTTAAAAGATCGTGCTTGATTTGGCCCAAATTTAGATGAGAGTTGAGAATATTCTAAATTATTTTCGATTACCCATGCGAAACACTCCTTTCAGGATGCACCCAAATCCAGTAACGGCTTTTCTTGTAGAATTAATATTAAACGACAAATTATTTACCTCGAGATATGGGTAGTAGCATACCTTACAGAAATTGGTGGTCAATGGCAGGAATAATTCATTTCTCCCATTTACTCAGAGGTGAAAACATCACATCCACATCGTACTGCAGTGATATCGACATGATGCATCAAAATCTTCTCTAAGAAAACCTGCATTGATTAATCATAAGGGACTTATACCCTTACATTACAAGGCCAAACTTCATGTTTCATGACATACAGAGAAGAAAGTAACGAGATGTGTTACGAAGTTCTTCCACAACATTCGCCAGACTTATCTCCTTCAGATTTCCGTCTGTTTAGAAATTTTTAAAACTTTCTTTAACGGTAAAATTTTCAAAAATGATTCTCAAGTCACAAACACATTTTCTGACTTATTTTTTTACAAAACCCTTTTGAATCAAGCCATTAAATGTACTTGCCAGATTATTCAATCATATCTCGTAATCTATTAAAGAAATGCAATCGAACTAATTCATCCTCACCAAAAGCTTTAAGCGACAACTAATATCCATTTTTAGAGGTTTTTAGTTGTTTTTTTTATGTTATAGAGTTGTCTGTGAATAATTAAACGGGTAATTGCAAAAACAACTAATCTGTTATCAGAGTTGGAGTAAAATTAGCCCCGATAAAACTGTAACACAATTGTCATAGATACAATGTTGGTTTATTAATGGTAAAGGGATTCTTAGAAGAGAAATATTTCGAATTTAAAATTCCCATGTGTTAAAGGTCCAGAGATATTTATGTGTCTATAATTTATAATTTTAAAATATAAATATAATCTATAAGCACTCGTATTTAAGAACAAAATAAGAAAAATGTCGCGTTTCGCTATTGTATGCATATCACTCTCTAACAATACTTGCCTGTCATCCCTGAGAAAAATCGGATTTATAGATTAGGAAACATTGATATAGAAATATTTGAGCCAGTCTCAATGTTTCCTCTAATCCATGACACACTTGCTAATCCCAGATTAATGGAACTGCTTATGCAAGTCCGGACATAAGCCTCAAAAACCGCAATCTTAACGGATAAATCCGCTGTAAACTGCACATAAAAAATCCTATTGCAAACTCTCTTTAGCTAAGTTTTAAGGAAAGCACAAATAAATCTTTGATTGGTTACTTTATAATTTATATAACCTTAATTTATATATTATTAGCCTTAATGACCACTGAGAACATTGATCAAATAACTTTATTTAATTTTTCTTTTCCAATCTTAAATGATTTACACTACTCGACTAAATTAAAGGACAATATCCCTATTATGTTAGATTTTGCTCTTATTAAACTATATGCCAATATCTTAACCCAAAGTGTTGGAGGCAAACAGTTATTTAAAAATACGATATTGATATTGAATTGTGATTATTATTGTTTATAGATTAACTGAAATTTTATTATTAAAAAAGATTAGCCACACCCAGTTTTTATCTTAATCTGGTTCAAAACGCAGCGCATAATTTTTGAGCTGTATTGAATTATATGTGTAATTCACTCTGTGAATACTAATTTGTAATTATTTTATATGGTTTCATTTAATTAAATAATGCCAAAAAAAAGTATTAACGGTGAGTTAGAGGAACACTTTTGAAGCATCACTCGAAAAAAATATATGATTTCAAATCGTCCAAAATTTTAATAGAAGTTTGCAAGTTGCTAGGAATTCCGTTATGCACGACGACTTTCACCAACAGATGAGCACAGGTAGGCCCATGGCTAGAAATACTCGATAACGTAGAGCTTTTCTGCGCCAAGCATTCAACTAACTCTTCAGTAAGGGAAGTTTGTGAACGACCTGGGAGTTCAAGCCTACGTTATTATCCAACGCATATTAAAAAACTCCAGCAATCTACAGATCCTAAAACTGAGAATGAAATCCCTTTATTACAGGAGCCCATGAAACACACATGCACTTAAAATATCTCAGGGAGAAAAAGAAGAGAAAAAAATTATTCAATTCATACAAGATTTGATTTAATTCCGACAAATTGTTTTGTTGTTGATGGACATTATAGACTACCGTAGGACTTTAAACTTTCAACCAAAGATATTAACCATCATCTGTGATGATAATACTTAAATGGTATGTTTGCTTAGTTATGTTAAAAAAAATATATCTATATTTTTTACTTCCAGAGAAAAATCATAGTTCATATAAATGGGTTTAAAATTTCTTTAAAACAAAGGTTAAAAAAGCTTAGTGAAGCCAAATATTCGTTACCTATAACTACAATCTGTCTATATAATTCCTTCAAAGAAACACTATCTAAGATAGTGAAAAAAAATTATTTATTGCTATTTACACAACAATAGTTTGTAGACACACTATCCATTGGTAGCAGACTAATAACTTTTTACATTAGCAGGTCCCGTGCCCGTCTTCTATTTAGGCGTCTCGAAGGACGTCCAGATTACCCTTACTACAGTAAAAAAAAACACTACTAAATATTTTGTATGATTAGAAACATTTTCAAAAAAATAAAGTCAGATTTGATCCAGCCGAAGTATTGAATTTCTAGATTACACGGAAGAAAAATAGTTCATACAATATTTAGCTACGTTTGTATAAGTTACGAGAATTTTTGTATACTACCAATTATTTATTAAAGTAAATTTTATCTTGCAGCGGTGATTTGGAAATATAAGATAACCATTGTAAAATAAAAAAGCTTAGAGTTGAAATAAAAAATGGAGAAACACAGAGATAGGTATTAGGCTACGGGAAAACACAAAGGAAAATATGGGAAAATGAGGGATACAGGAACTGCGGCTGGTGAAATATTAGAGTGGACCGGGAGCTGACCGCATAATCCCTGGCTGGCAAATAATGTTGACAGAGCTATCATCTCGTCTCTAACCTCTTCTATCGACCCCTCGTTTTATTTGTTTAACTTATTTATCCACTTACTGGGCTTTTTGTTTCTTCCCTTTGGCTTTCTGTGTAATCAGTGTATACAACCGTCGTATTTTAGGTTTCAGAAGTTGTAATTTTCATGATATAAATAAATAATGATTCTTGAATATTTAACTAAAAATAATTATGTTTGAGTTATAAAGAAAAATAAGTGAAAAGAAATCGTATGTGTTTTAATTTAAAGAAAACATTTTTTCAGTCATTGTTTTCTGATTATATACCAGGAATTTCGCATTTTCAAATTGTTAAATTTTCAGAGTTCAGTTGGAAGGAGATTTTGAGTCCTACCTCATACCTATGAGTATTATTAGGTGATCAGAAGCGTAGAACGTGTCCTCATTGCATGACAAGAAATTTATGGCATCAATAAAGCTTAAAATATTATAACCCAATCTAATTAAACGTACATTTTTTAATGACCACCAGGGAAAAATTAATAACTAAATAAAAACGAAAATAAAACTTATATAATAATATTATTTTACAGACTATATGGACTCTTATGCAAGTAATTGGACAGGCATTTAAAGTTACTTTTGCTCCTGAACTAATTCACTAAAATATTTTGTTAAATCATATAACTAACATAAGAAATTATAGAACTTTACTAAAACGTAAACATTGACATACTGTCAAAACACATTCCAGAAATCAGTGGGAGCATCATTCTATAGCATTAAAAGTAATCTGGACATCATAAACGTTGTAGGAACTGCGTGCAAATATAGATAAATTTTTGAGAACATATCAATTTACCAAAAAAAACTTATAAAAACATCAAAACCCCACTTCGACGACTATCAAGTGGATAGTGAAAAGATGTTTTTTCAATTTTCTAATTCTAAAGTAATTTGAAATATATATAGTTAATTTTCATTGTAAATAAAAATTAAATAATTTTAGAGTATAAATATAATGTGCCTCTTTATTTCTTTTAATAATTAAGTTTTATTACAGATCAGAAAGTGTCCTAGCATTAACAATAATTTTTCCATATTAACGTTTTATAAATTAACGTTTCGGACCAATCATGTAGTCAATTATCATTGTTGGAACTCATATAACATCGTAATAGAAACTATTAAAAAAAACATCCAACCATAGCGACACAAAAAATATTCCCTACTCTGTTCGTATGGACGATTTTGTCATACAAACTTATCCCTAGTTTTATTGTGATCAGAACTCCCAAAAAGATAGTATGATTTTAATATAAACTTTAATTTTTTGAATATTAAAGTATTATGATATTTTTTTTTTTCCGCTAGAGTGCCAAATTCTATCGAAGGCGGAGATGTCGAGCATGATCACAAATACCTGTGCCTAGTAATATAATGTTCGTTATTTTTTAAAGTTTTAAGTAATTGTATAGATATTCATAACACTTAAACCTTATAAAAATCTATTCATAAGTTATGAATTCACAATAATATGGATGAAACAATTTGTTAAAACTGGATCTGGTGCAATTTCATAATTAATTGTATTACTAGCGGTAACTGCCCGCGCATTGGAACCGAAAATAATATGGGGTTTTGTTTAAATAAATAATCTAATTTTTATCCATTTTAGTCTCAACACATTTTATTTTTCTAACAAGCCCGACGTTTTGACCAATTCAGACAACTTCAGGGACAATCTACCACAAAACAGCTTTATTACATGAATGATCCTCAACTATTCAAATTACTTAAAATTATTATTTATAATTTATCTTACCTTAATACAATATTGGAACTAAATGATTTAAAAACTCAACTTCATGCAAGTTGTTCTGCCCAGTTCAAAACAACAATTTCTATGAAACATTAAAACATTAGATAAACATATTCTTTTGCTAATAAGTATATCTTGCATTATGTCTAATTACCTAATTAGTTAATTTTTACATTAAAAACAAAAATTAAAATTTATTTATTACAGTCACTATTTGTTAAAACTTTATCACAACAATGCTTGTAACCTTCCTCCACTCAGTTCAAGCATTAAAATTATTTATTATAACAATATTGTTGTTGATTTTCCTCTTTATTTAATTAGTAAAATTACCATCAAGGCTAATTATAATTATCCAAATTTAATTTATTTATCCTATATTTTTCATAAATTAATTTTAATTAATTTCTCTGCATAATGTTGGTTCAAATTTCTTGTATCTGTTTTGGAATTCACTGTATAATTAATATTTTCAGATATGTAAATGGATTAAAGTATTTTCCTTTTCAATATATTATTTTCATTATGTAAAATCATTGTATTTTAAAAATGAAAAAAGTGCTGGTTTTTGGTTGCATGCTATACTAGTGCCGTTTTATTTGGATCCCTCTCCTTGTTTTTCAAATCATTATTGTGTTGATTAATTCTGTCACCCAATAATTGCTTTGTTTCACCAT